>NC_057353.1:8337500-8610000 GCF_016509475.1 Prionailurus bengalensis
TAAATTTTTTTTAAAGCTAATCTTTTTTTTAAAAAAAGTATTTCACTGAATATCCATTTTAAGACAGCCTCTGGGGCCAGATGGCCTGGGTTCCTGCCTGTCCTCCAGTTTCATCCGCCCTACCTCAGGATTGCTATCAGGATTAACAGAGTTCCAGATACTTAGATCAGGACCTGAAAAGTTATACCTAATTGCTAATTGTTTCAAATACTTAGATCAGGACCTGATAAGTAATGCCTAACTGCTAGTTATTATTTATGAAACTCCTAATAAACAGTGTATAGGTGTTGATACCGGTAAGACACCGATTTGTTAAACAATAGTGGTTTAAAATGTACCCTGCCAGGGCTGATGTAACTCACTACAAGCTAAACCAATCTGAAGTTTGACTAGTTTTTCCGACTTAAATTTTGAGGTTAGAGATCAAAGAGCCTACTGCCTTCTTGTAATATACTAAAAACGCAGAGGATTAAGATTAATCTGATCAAGTGCCGTAACCTTGTCATCCCCAAATAAAGGCAAAGGATGACATTTGTTGATAACAGCGTGGGCACTATCTACCCTGGAAGTGCTAATGAAACAACGGAGAGAGACACACTGGGTGCACCCGCCGAGGAGCAAAAAAAGGCAATGATTGGAAATGCTCCGATTGGCAGCCCTTCTGTGAACAGCTACTTCGGGATCAGGCGGACAAGGGCGTGTTTCTCACAAGCTGCGACAGCGGAGGGCCGAGTTACCAGCGCGCTGAATCTGATTTCAGTCGGAGAGACTGCGGAGCACGGGCTGCAGGAGAGAATCGCTCTTGGTGCCCGCGCAAGGTCTCCCTTCCCCAAGGGCGGCCGGGCCGGGGGCTCGGGCTCCGGCGTCCGGCAGCGCCTCCGCTCGCCGGCCCCGGGGGCCCAGGAGGGCGCTCTCCCCGCGCGGCTCGTGCGCAGGCAGCTGGACCAACGACGCGGGCGCCTCCCCTGCACGACGCACGGGGGGCCCTGAAGTCAGCGCGCAGCCCCGTCGGCCGCGGGCCCGGCGCTCCCCAGGGGGCGGAGAAGCACGTGGACGAGGCCGTGACGCCCGAGGCGGCTAGCGGCCCGAGGTGTGGTGTGCGCCCCGCTGCTGCGAGCTTGCCCTTCGGCGTACACGGAAGTGCGTTCGCCTTTCAATGCAGAATCGTCCCGTAATCCTCCGGAGGACGTTTTCAAAAGGCCGTTACCCTCCAGGTCGTGCCGACTACGCGCACGACCCCGCCGATGACGACCGCGGCGGAACGGCCACGGCCCTGGCTGCGCATGCGCGCCGAGTGACCACGGCTTCCCGGCAGTCTCCGGTCACAGCCCAGTTTCGGAAAGTTACAATGTGAGGGAATAGGCGTACCGAGGTCGTTGAAGTGTTGTATTGCTCTCTACAATCATGAATTAAGGTCGAAAATGCCCTTCTGCTGTTTTTTAGAACTAAAAAGCTAAAAAAAAAAAAAAAGTGTACTTTGCTACGGATAGAGATTATGGAGTCAAACTTGCAAAACATTTTTTTTTTTTTTTTTACTTAAGTGGTATTATACTATTGATATTATTCTGAACTTTGAGTTTTATGCTTCGCAATGTATCATGGGCTTGTTTCCATGTCTGTAAGCGTAGAGAGCTACTCTGGTTTCTTCCAAAATAATGTGATGGTCAAGGGCAAATCCAAGTTTTGTGGGGGCTCAAAGCTTTTACAAATTGAATATTTGTAAGAAAACTATTTAAAAATTAGGCATGGAAGTGAATATTTTTTAGATGATAAATCACAACAGATCACACATTTTGAAAAGCTGACAACATAGTCATCACAAAATTCAGAGAAATAACATAATTTTATTAAAGACTAATACCTGATACATCTATATATTACTTTCCCCTGCATTTTGGGGGGATATACTTTATTATTCCCTCTTCAGACGACAAGGATTCTGTCAAAATTTGACCTTGGGTAGAACAAGTAATATCAACATGAGCATTTTGTTGTTTTACTATTATGGGTTTATTTTATGGAAAATTAAATCGACCCCAAACTTGTAAGGGTGTAGAGCACTTTGGGGGAGATTGCTTTTATTTAATTCTATTCAGTGTCAGTCAAACATCCAACACACCCCACCGAATGAGATGACGGATTTAGATGTGGTCATGAAGACAAGTCAGAACAAACTGCCGCTTCTCTAAAATAAAAATGCATCTTATTTTTGCTGTACTATGTGGATCCGTACATTTCTCGGTGAAAACTTTGTGTACCTCCAGATTTTTACTCTATTTAGCTTTTCATCGGCACAGAGGTTAATGGATCTTCCTTTGCCCTGGGAATCATTAATTGCTTGGTTAGTAACAGATACAGTGTCCTGGCCAGACTTAGATGTGGGGAGAATTAATTTTATACTTATGTGTATTTCCATTCATACATGCAACTTTGGCCAATAGTGTTTATCACCTCATGTATTGTTTATAAAATTGCTTTCTTGGAAAAGTATAAGAATACAAATGAAAATAAAGGAGTAAGTAGAGGCTGTTTGATTATGATGCAGCCTTTCATAATATAAGAAAGATATAGGACTGTAGCATGAAGTTTAAAATAATGAAGAGGCTTTAGAGCAATCATCCTAATTCCAGTCCTGGAACTAATAACTTACCAGCCGGGTGGTCTTGGGTAGGTCATTTATAAAATATAAATATTGATAGTGCCCTGCTTCTCAGCTGCGTAGCACCTAGAACTGGAACATAGTAAGTACTCAATACGTGTGTTTCGATCAGATAAAACTAACCCATAACTTGACCAGCTAAAAGTTAAAATGGCCCTAGAAAGTGGCAAAAATGCTTAGGTTTATAATGCATCTTTTAACAATATAACAAAAACTGAAATCATAAGTGAAAAATGTATATTGCTATTTAAGTTAGATACATATATGTGGTAGCCTTTTTTTAAAAACCACATTTGTAGTTCAGCACTAGCTACCCAAAGCTGGAATTTGATGAAATATGAGACTAAAAGCACACGGACAGAGATGCTAGTAATATCTGGATATTACCCATATTGTTTCCAACCCTGCACCTCAGATGGGAAGAATACTGAGTCATCTAGGTTGACCTGAGTCCCAGAGCTGATTTTTTGAAAGAGGAATTGAAAGAGATATCTAGAGTTTGGAATATCTAGAGTTTGGACCACAGCTTCGGGCAAGCCCCTAGCAGAAGTCCGTCCATTCTAGAAAGGGGAAAATGTTTATGCTGGCCACCTCAAGATTTGGGCCAGTGGTAAAAGTTCATGGGCTTTATTTAGTATATGCTAAGCTGTCACTAAGTTCTCCCTAATCTATCCTGAGTATGAAATACTTACAAATCTATGAAATAAACAATGGCTGGGATGAGTCTCAAGTTTTTTTTTTTTTTTTTAATAGTAGTTTGAATACTATATGTAGTCAGACCTTAACTTAAAATGACCAATCTAAACAAATTATTCAATTATACATTTTAAATTAGAGATACAGGCCATCACTCTAATAGGCCAAATCCTCTTACATGTTAACAAGTGTATAAAATCTGAAATACACACAGGTTCCCACTTGCCAGATAGTAATGCTATGCATTGCTCGGATCGTGTCCCTGGATGGAATCTGCACACAGTACCTGCTGCTTCTGTCCATTCACAGAGGTTGGTGGCTCTCATCTGGGCTGGTTACTTGGATTTTGGGTTTTGACTCTTAAGATACAAAAATACATTTTTACTTCTGTAACGTGTAACTTCTAGCTTCTCTACCTTTTAACTTCACAAGATTTTAAGACATTTGCAAATGCCTTTCAAACTGGTTTTCAAAATCTTTGAGTATAATGGTATCTTGCGATTTTTCCATATTCTTAAGACCATAAAATGCTTGTGGACATTTGAAATGATATCTGATTGAGATTTGGTAATCTTGAATGTCTTTGTCCAACTTACAGTCACAGTTTATGGGATCATTCTACTGGCATCCTTCCTTAAGCCAGAAAACACTTGTTAATAGTATGTATTTAATATTTACTAAATTCTGAATTTTTCCCTGATAAAGTAAATGAATCAAAATAACATCATATTTGAGTAAAGGATTCAACACTAATACGGGCTATTCAGTTCGCCATCTTTATTCATCTTTATGCTAATTTTCCTCCTGTATATCATTATAGACTCATGACTTTGCAGAGTCTCAATGTGATTTAACCAACTGCAACAACCATTGTCTTTTACTGCAAATTGATGCACCCATGGGAATCACAGCACTTGTGTTCTTTTGACACAGTCCCATTAATCTGCATTATTTCTTGTCTCCTGGTTCAGCAAGTTGCCCCAGGCTTATTATAACCTACCCACCCTAGACGTGCAATCAGCCATTTTTTCCAACGTATCCTGGAAAGATGGAATTAGAAATCATAATAGTGAAGTCTACTCATTAGGTTCATTCTCTTGGTCCCTTGTTCCTAGCTCATTTTAGCTGACAGAATTGGAAAACATATGCTTTTTTTTTTTTTAAGCATGGGTTCATATTGTTTCTAATTCAGTTCTGACATTATAGTTCCTAACTAAAACACTTTGCTTTTATAATTCCCTTCCCCTTTCTCTTATACTTAAGACTTTGATTCCAAACGAAATTAAGGTAATTACTAATGTTGTCTAACAAAATGATTAAATAAAGCTTAAGATTTCTTTGGCAGTTATTTTTGTCCTTATACTTAATGCCACTACGGATGCGTAGTCCAATTATTTTCTGGGAGAGTCATTCATAATAATGTATTCTGAGTCTTTATAATTACATGTATCATGTATGTATATGCATATATCATATGTGATAAATATGATTTAATTGGTTTTCAATGCTGGGAGGTTATCAGCAGTTTTCTTAAGAGGTAGTGGCTTTCAGCCAAGAAGTTTTCTTCTTGTGTGGTATTCAAACCCTGGAGGAGGACAGAAACCAATTATTAGCCTACCTGATGAGATGAGGAGTAAAGGGCAAATCAAGCAGATGAATTTCCCAAGTTCTGTATGAAAATTTCACTTAGCTACCTATGTTCATATATTCCACCAATATTTAATTGAGTAAACATGAGATGATAGTAAAGCCTTTAAATTTTATTTTTCGTTTTTAGCTTCCTTACACAATATGTAACATTTTTCTGCCAACTTAATAATATCACATTATATCAAAGTTTACAATGTGTAAAATCCAAATGATTCCCTAAATGGGAATCCCAACATCTTTGACTTTCCTCCAGGAAGATCTTAAGGAGGTATTCTGTTTTATTAAGAAAGGATGGATGCCGTGTTAGTCCACCTTTTCTGGGGAGCAGATAGCATCACAAGGTTAGACACGCAAGGGACCTACCAGGGACACACAAGGAGGAAAAATAAGGAGGGACCTGGGCTGGAGGGCTGTCAGCCCGTGATGCAGTTCTGACCGTTGTGAAGGACAGAGGGAGAAAAGGAAGGTGGGGCGGAAGAGTCTTCGCCTGTAACGGAGCCCTAGGAAGGTTCAACATGGCGGACGAGGAGTCCCCAAGTCAAAGATGTCCCTTAGAGGAATCCTGTGTCTCCTAGGAATGGGCGGGCTTCTGCGTCCCTGCTGCACAGCCACTGTCTGGGAGCAGTGCTGGGAAGCTTGGCTTCAGGACAAAAACATCGTGGCGGATTTTAGAGTAAGTGCAGCCTGCTGTGGGGCCACTGGCCAGCGATATGTTCTGCATTCAGTGATCTGAGAGACACTTTTCCATGGCCACCACACATCGAATATTACAAGCTTTAAAGATTTGTGTGAGGACCTGTCTACTTGGGTCAAAATTCTGACATCATTTTGTACATAATAGTTACTATTATCCTAATGTTTAATTACAGTGTAGAATTCCAGTTTTTAAAAAGCCTTTGGATAGGTTCTATTTCTTTTTGAGGTTCTTTTTAATACATCTATTAAAAAATAGGGGCACCTGGGTGGCGCAGTCGGTTAAGCCTCCGACTTCAGCCAGGTCACGATCTCGCGGTCCGTGGGTTGGAGCCCCGCGTCAGGCTCTGGGCTGATGACTCAGAGCCTGGAGCCTGTTTCCGATTCTGTGTCTCCCTCTCTCTCTGCCCCTCCCCCGTTCATGCTCTGTCTCTCTCTGTCCCCAAAATAAATAAAAGTTGAAAAAAAAAATTAAAAAAAAAATAGATGTATTTGCTTAAAACCCATTCTAATTTTAGCTTGGTGCAAATACATATATACTTACACACATTCAACCAAAGGGGTAAACACAAAGCTGTATATATGCTTGAAGCAACAGAACCCTTAGAAGTTTCTAAGCGGACCATTCTTGACAATTACAGCACCATAAGTGCTTTTTGGAAGTAAGGCATTTAAAAAAATGTTTTTAAGTTTATTTATTTTTGAGAGAGAGAGAGAGACAGAGAGTGAGAGAGCAAGAGTGAGCAGGGGAGGGGCAGAGAGAGAGAGGGAGAGAGAGAATCCCAAGCAGGTTCCATGCTGTCAGTGCAGAGTCTGAGGCAGGGCTTGAACTCACGAACTGTGAGATCATGACCTGAGCTGAAACCAAGAGTCTGATGCTTAACTGACTGAGCCACTCAGGTGCTCACAGGAAGGCATTTTTTAAAGCTGGTACAAAGAGAATTGTTTTATGTGTGTGTCTGGATAGATAGGTTGTGTATAAAACTGTAAGTAATTCTCTTTTTATTGATTAAAAACTTGCCTTACTCAATGCCTCTTATTAGACTAAGACTTTTAAAATACAAAACTTTTAAACCCATTTCTACATAAAATATATAATGTATCTTCTTAGCGCCTCTTGTTAGACTAAGACTTGTTAAATTTGAAATACAAGCAATACATTTCTCACTTGGCCTTCTGCAGTCTGGACCTATCTAAGGAAAGATTTATATCATTTTCATCCGTTCTAAAGTACTCAAATGTGCTACCTTTAATGGACAAAAATATCCTAATTATTTCTAGAGTGTCTCCTTGCCAGCTTGAGGATTTCAGTGCTAATGCTTTAAGGCTTAATCTTTTTTTTTTTTTTTTAATTTTTTTTTTCAACGTTTATTTATTTTTGGGACAGAGAGAGACAGAGCATGAACGGGGGAGGGGCAGAGAGAGAGGGAGACACAGAATCGGAAACAGGCTCCAGGCTCTGAGCTGTCAGGACAAAGCCTGACGCGGGGCTCGAACTCCCAGACCGCGAGATCGTGACCTGGCTGAAGTCGGACGCTTAACTGACTGCGCCACCCAGGCGCCCCTTTAAGGCTTAATCTTACATGAAATTAAAAACACACTTTATAGTGAAGGTCCTGGCTCCCCTGGCTCCTCTCTTTGGAAACAGAGCATCAGGAAACTTGTTGGAACTCCACAGTAGGTGATTTTAGGTGGTTCTGGAGGAGGAAGAACCTATTACTAGAAGATCTTTTAGCTCTTGTTGAGAGGAAAAGCTGGAGTATAGGCTTCGTAGTCAAAGTTGGGCAAGTAGTGGAAAGAGAATCTTCTTGAAGGCTTCCCCTCAGTCTCTCTCTCAACATCTTTAATGAGGTTTTGGCTGCTTTCTTGGCAACTTGTGTCAGATCCTAATCTCCTCTTCCGTGCACACCATGAATCAATGTGGTTGGCATGGTGTTTGCCCTGGTTTTCCTTCAGGTGTTTCTGGCAAAAACCGAGGTGGTAAGGGGGACGTGGAGGTGTGTCTAATTCCTGTGCTCAGCTGGGGTGATTTTGCATGCTCTAGAACCCTCCTGCCATTTCAGGGTAATAGTTTAGGTCGCGGTGAGGATTCCAAAGACTCCTTCTTTGCAAGTCCTAATAACAGTCCCTTTCAGATGTGCTGTCTACACGTTCACACTTTTCAAGGATAGCTTCCTTTCTATAGGACCATGATAAATCAGTTCTTACGCTACTCTTGAGAAGGGAAAAGCTGGCACAGCGTAATCGCCAGGCCTGACTGGCCCCCTTGAAGTGTTTGCACAATTAAGTCATTTTGGACTTTTACTTCTCCATAAGTTCCAGTGGTGAAGGGGGTCTTTTCATTTATTAGGGCCCCCAGGCCTAGCTAATTATCATATGCTCTTTCTCTCGGCCGCAATGATTGGTTCAGGAAGTCCCAGTTTCAGGAATTCTCTAGACCAATGAAGAACTAGTAGCCCCTTAGGCAAGTGCCTACCTGAGAGAGAAGTGAATGCGGAATAAAGCACAGCAAAGATGTGGGCAAAGAGAGATGGGGATCGAATGGCAACGTTTGAATTCTGAGAACTAATTCTGCATGAAGCAAGGCACTGGGCACGCGTCAGTTATGTGATGCAGTAAATAGATTACCTTTGGGGAGAGAGTGGATGTGAGAAAGTCCCACGGTGGCTGACATCGGATTTCCCTACAGTTTGGTGAGACAGGAGCCGTGCTCCCCAGTCGCCCTTTCTCACCTGTTACCCAGAGGCAATCCTTTCCAACTTTCCAAGCTGGGTGTTGGGTATTTACGAATTCTGGCACATACACCCGCCACTCTCTTATTTTAGAGTGGGTGGTGGTTCTAGTCTATAACATAGCTACCATCTTGGGTTTCCCTTTACTTTTGCTCTTGGGATTCTCTTTGACTCTCTCTTGGTTTGGATCTTCTTTTTCTTGCATTCTGCACCTTCCTCTTGTCTGGTTTATTTTGATTTTTTTAAGTTTATGTATTTATTTTGATAGAGACAGAGACAGCACGAGCAGGGGCGGGGCAGAGAGAGAGAGAGAGAGAGAGAGAGAGAGAGAAAGAGAGAGAGAGAATCCCAAGCAGGCTCCATGCGGTCAGCACAGAGCCTGACACAGGGCTTGATCCCATGCACCGTGAGATCATGACCTGAACCAAAGTCAAGAGTCTGACTGACGCTCAACCCACTGAGCTGCTCAGGCACCCACCCGCCTCAGTTTTTAAAGCAGCTGATGAGATGTCAAGTGCTTTTATATCCTGGGTGCTTTTCATGTAACTAATTTTTCATTTGTGGAAGTTCTCAGGATAGCCTCTGCATTAGATATCTCTTGTTGCGTAACAGATGGCCCCAAGGCTCAGTGGGGTTTATATCTCACATATGTTGCCTCATAATTTTTGTGTGGTCAGGAATCTAAGCGCAGCTTAGCTGAACTCTGTAGCTCAGAGGCTTTCAGAACTTGCAGTCAAGGTTTCAGCTGGGGCTGCAGTAAGGGTTTTTGTAGTGTTCCTCTGCCTTCACAGACTTCCTATCAGACACTCTGTAATCTAGAAGATAATGGAACAGTCTTTAAACTGCTGAGAGAAAAAACTAGGCATCCATCTATTAATCTTGAGCAAAAATGGCACTCAAAAATGAAGTTGTAATAGCCTTCTTTTTTTTCCCTTTTCTGAAACCATTTTCATTTTGCCTTCATTTTTTAATTAAATTAAATTAATTTTATTTCTTATTTAAAGTTTGGCTAGTGAACATACACTGCACTATTGGTTTCAGGAGTCGAATTCAGTGATTCATCGCTTACGTACAACACCCACCGCTCATCCCAAGTGCCTTCCTCAATACTCATGGGCACTCTACATGTTCAGAGAAACTTCTCTAGTAACAAACCATAGAAAGGATCCCTGAAAGGATCCCTGAGAGGATAGTCTTTGCAATCGCCTCCTGAGGCAAACAAAAACAGAAAGAATTTATTCTCTGTAGACCCATGCTATCACAAGTGTTAAAGGAAGAACATTAAGCAAAAGGAAGATGATGGTGGATAGAAACCTGGACATACACAAAGGAATAGAGATTATTGAAAATAGTAAATAGGTAGCTAACTGTTCTTATTTAAAAAGTTTCTTGAAGGGTACCTGGGTGGCTCAGTCAGTTAAGTGTCTAACTCTTGATTTTGGCTTGGATCATGACCTCATGGTTTGTGAGATCGAGCCCTGTGTTGGGCTCTGTGTTGGGTGTAGAGCCTGCTTGGGATCCACTCTCTCCCTTTCCCTCTGCATCCACCTCAAGAAAAGGTTTTTTTTTTTTTTTAATTTTTTAAATGTTGTTTTATTTTTGAGAGAGAGAGAGACAGAGCATGAATGGGAGATGGCCGAGAGAGGGGGAAACACAGAATCCAAAGCAGGCTCCAGGCTCTGAGCTCTGGGCCGTCTGTATAGAGCCCAACGTGGGGCTCGAACTCTTGAACCATGAGATCATGACCTGAGCCGAAGTTGGATGCTTAACCGACTGAGCCGCTCAGGCGCCACTCACCCCCCAAAATAAAGTTTTTTAAAAAGCAACTGAATACTTAAAAGAATATTAATAATGTATTGTTGGGTTTAAAATGTATGTAGTAGAAAGCATGACAACAGTAGCACAAAGGAACAAAGGGGAGAAGAAACATGGTGTAAGGTTTACATTATAACTGAAGTGATATATTACATAGGTGGACTATAATAAGGATATATATTGGAACTTTAGAGAAACCACTAAAACAATAAGATGAAGAGGCATAGCTAATAAGCCAATGGGGGAGATAAAAAAAAAATCTTAAAACTTACTCAACCCCAAAGAAGGCAGGAAAAATGGAACAAATTATAGATATGAAATAAAAAGCAAATAGCGAAATGACAAAGTCTATCTATCTATCTATCTATCTATCTAGAGATTTGTTTTAAGGAACTAGATCATGCAATTATGGAGGCTTTGGCAAGGCCAGAATCTGCAGGGTGGGTTGTGTGGCTGAAGAGTCAAGTAAGATTGGCAGTTCACTGAGGGAAGGATGACGGGGGGGTGGGGATCTGGATGCCTGGAAGAAGTATTGAGTCCTGAAGAAGGCTATGGGAAGTCCCTCGCAGTGTCCCCTGGACACCTCGCGTGGCAGATTCACTCCTTGGAAGACACATGTACCTCCACCCTGGTTGTCCGGTCATTCCACCGAGTCTTCTGGGAGTGAAGGGATTCTTCAGCACCGCCTATAGCCTCTGGCTTCCCTGTTGTCTGAATGAATGTTCATTCATTCAAAGCATCATGGGGCCCATATAATCTATAACTGGGCAAAGTCTCAAAGATATCCATCTCACCAATGATTTCTTCTAGGTCTTAAACCTTTTGGTATATATTTCCATCGTAATTTTGACATGCCAGTTCTCTAAGTCTGGAATATGAACTCTTGATTAGGATACTCCAAATTCTAACTGTCCCTATGGAGAAAATTGGTGTTTCTCTCTCTCTCTCTCTCTCTCTCTCTCTCTCTCTCTCTCTCTCTCTCCCTCCCTCCCTCCTTCCTGTATTTATCTCTGGATATGGAACACAGTGTATGCATTAGTATTGAACCTCCGCCCCCTCATCCCCCCAGTAGTGTGACAGCAGATATACAGACCTTCCGGAGACAGAGTCGGGGAGACCCCTCCGTGATGCCCTTGCATCCAGAGAGAGTTGACTGCCGAGTTCTCATGGGATTCTGCTCAGTGGGGCTCCACTTCTACCTGTAAGGTTGGAGCCACAAGGAGCAGGTGGGAAAATGACCCAGGTGTCCAGGAGCCAAGGTTTCTTATGAAGCTGACATAGCAGGCTTGGCTGGGTTGCTTAGCTGGTGTCCATTCAGAGTGGCTGCTGGGGCTCTTGATGAAGGTGGCTGGGAAAACGGGGACGTGTGAAACTCCGTGGTTGTAAGGGGAAGGTGTTCATGTTATAAGAAGCATCTCAGCACCTCTCGTTATAAAGATTGCAAGTGTGGGGTCTCAGTGGCTTAACTGCTGGATTATGTGGTTAGATTGGAATTTCCCAAAGGGATAATACGGATCAGTGAGGAGATAATGTCACAATTGCTCCTCCAGCTGGGGGAGGCATTTGAACAGTGCCGGCCCCGCTTGGAACAACCTGTAACCTTTTAATCGTGGTGGTTCGATAATGTGGCCAGCAGCCAGGTGCCAAATACCTGGCAGTCCAGACCCTTCGTGTTCTGAAAGCAAATGCCCATGCATGGTTAGGGGCTGAGCAGAAGCCCAAATCCAAGAGCTTCGCTTTTAGGAACTCTCTGCTTCTGCCCCTCCAAAGCCAGGGGCATTGTCTTCTCCCTCACGAATCACATGCATGTTTGCTCCACGTTTGCTCGACAATTGTTTGCATTGAATTTCTGTAGGCTATTTATTTGCAAGGTCTAGGAAAGCATAGTTAGCCTAGGAGTCCTGAGATCTTAGTAAAGGGCAGTCAGTCAGTGATCTGACACGTAAAATCTAGAAACCTTTGTCCATCTTTTCCATCCTGTACTGTAGCGATGGGGAAGAAATCAGGAAAATGATAAATGCGGGTAGGCCCTTGCACCCAGAATAGCAGCCCAAAGATGAATCCGTTGTACGTATCCGTTAGTTCTGGGGACCGGACTTGATGGGGAGGTATTAACGTATGCATAGCCAGGGATGCCTTCGTGTGTCCTCTGTGGTTTTCAATTTTGAATGCACATCACAAGTATTTCTGGGGCACCTGCCAAATTCCAGCAGTTAATGGAAAAGTAATTGGGGGCTATCCATTATCTAGAACGGTTGGTTTGGCTTGAGCCCTGGAGGTGGGTGGAGCACGTATACAGTTGTCCCTAGACAAGCACCTATTCTGTTAGGCGTCTATACGACGCATGGGGTGTCGGTGCCATTCCACGGACTGGCTTGAAAAGATGCCACTGTCACCAACTGGTCCTTTCCTTGTATTAGTTACAGAAAGTTAATGTTTAATAACAATTGTAAGAGGCTTAAAAAGGATCCTTCCCCAGTTTTTGGACCCCTTTGAAATTCACTCAGACTCATCACATGAAGGTTGTGACACTGCACGCACAGCAGCACACCCTCCTGGGGGCCACCTCTGCTCCACACTGTGGCCTCTGGGACGTGATCAGATTTGTGTTAAATTTTCTTTTTTTTAGTGTTTATTTATTTTGGGGAGAGAGAGCAGGAGAGGGACAGAGAGAGGGAGACACAGAATCCGAAGCAGGCTCCAGGCTCCGAGCTGTCGGCCCAGAGCCCGACGCGGGGCTCGAACTCACAAACCGTGAGATCGTGACCTGGGCCAAAGTCGGACGCTTAACCGACTGAGCCACCCAGGCGCCCCCAGATTTGCAGTTTTAGAAAGTTTCTTTCGTGGGAGCCTGGGTGGCTCAGTTGGTTAAGCGTCAGACTCTTGATTTCAGCTCAGGTCATGAGTTCATGGTTGGTGAGTCGGAGCCCTACGTGGGGCTCTGTGCTGACAGCGTAGAGCCTGCTTGGGATTCTCTCCCCGCCCCTCTCTCTGCCTCTCTCTCTCCAAATAAATGAATAAACTTAAAATAAAAGTGTCTTCTGGTAGTTATGGGAAAATGGATTGGATGCTAACAAGCCTGGAGGAAGGTAGCCACCTGGGAGGGCATTCTAGTAAGCCCAGACTTGGAACTAGAGGAGTCGGCCCACCTCGTCCAGGGCTACCACACCCACCACGCACTCCCGGAGGGTTAGAATCGTTTCAGAACTTTGTTGTTTTAGGTCTAGCTGGAAAAGAGTGAGGTCGAAGGAAAGATGTGGACCTTGATCACAGAGGCAGGCTGTGTGCACAGTCTACCACTTAGTGGGTCCACTAAGCCCACCAGCGGACGGAACACGCAGAAGGCCAAGGGTGAAGTGCACACAGTGCCCCGGGAATACCCAGGAGACCGATTTGACTTAGGCTGAGGAGGCCCCAGCAGCCAGAAGGCCACACTGTGGTTCACAGTTTCGGGCACATTTGGATTCCCAGACCCCAGGGCACTTTCCTGTCCTGTGCACACAGCAGTTAGAGCCGGGGATTTCTTGTCTAGTTTGTGCCAGATGGGGCAAGAGAAGGAAAAGTTCCTGGGAGGAAGGGAGGATAAGGGAGGATGCGGATTCAAGGGGAAGAGCTGGAACGTTATCTCTATGTTCTTTGTAGGGTAAAGGGGTTGCAAAAGTTGTTATAATGTTATAATGATCCCTCAAAACTTTTATCCTTGCTGTTTTGTTGTGGTTGTTGTTGTTGTGGACGTGCACCTAGTCCGCTGTGCTGTCTTTAAGGACATCACCCTGAGGGGTAAGAGTTTTCTCATCCTATTATGAATAGAATTCTTTTACTTCTGTTATGTGAGATTTTGGCAGACTCTTTTCCTGGAAACATCTCCGGGTTCACAGGGGATTTATGTAGGTGAGATCAGAGGTTTTCAAACTTTTGGGGCTCAGAATCTGTCAATCTACATTCCGCACCCCCCACCAATAATATAAAAGGTTTATTTATTTAATTTTCCAATAGGTATTATATCTGTAAGTATCAAATGATACACAAGGAAAAGACCTCCCTTCCAGCTTGTTCTTCTGTCCACTGCTTCCTCCTACCCATGGAAACCATTCTTACTGGATTCTATGTATCTTTTCAGAGTTTATGTATATCCAAGTAGACACAGATACAGAGCCTTATTTTTCTCTATTTTTACACAAAAGGTGGCTCATTATGTACCTTGTTCTGAATGTTATCTTTTATTTACATTATATCTTAGGGGAATTTCCACTGTGAGTACAGATAGCTACTGATCGGTTTTTATCTACATATTATCCATTATATTGATGTGTTATAATTTATTTAAACTTTCTTTTCTTTTTCCACTATGTACTCCCCCCACATTTTATTTTATGGAGATATAATTGTCATACAGCACTGTATATATAAGTGCAGGGTAACAGCATAATTATTCAACTTAAATATATTGTGAATTATTACCTAAATAAGTTTAGTTAACAGCCATCATCTCATATAGATACAGATACCAAAAAGAAAAAAAAAAGGAAAGAAAAATTTTTTTTCTTTGTAGTGAGAATTCTTTTTTTTTTTTTTTTTTAATGTTTGTTTATTTTAGAGAGAGAGAGAGAAACAGAGTGTGAGCAGGGGAGAGGCAGAGAGAGAGGAAGACACAGAATCCAAAGCAGGCTCTCAGAGCCGGATGCAGGGCTTGAACTCATGAACCGTGAGATCATGACCTGAGCCAAAGTCAGACACTTAACCAACTGAACCACCCAGCAGCCCCTCCTTGTAGAGAGAACTCTTAAGAACTCTTAAGATTTCTTCTAGGGGGGCCTGGATGGCTCAGCATCTGACTCTTGATTTCAGCTCAGGTTATGGTCTCATGGTTCATGAGCCTGAGCCTCACATCCAGCCCTGCGCTAACAGCTTGGGATTCTCTTTCTCTTGCTCTCTCACTCTTCCTGTCTCTCTGCCCTTCCCCTGCTCACATGTGCTGTTTCTCAACATAAATAAGTAAACATTTTTTAAAAAAGATTTATTCTAACAACTTTCATATACCATATAGCAGTGGTAGTTAAATAGTCAGCATGTTGTACATTATTACATCCATAGTACTTTTTTTTTTCTTTTTTTACTTTATAACTGAAAGTTTACAGCTTTGACCACCTTCTTTCAGTTCTCCCCCACCCCTACCTCCTGCTGCTAGTAACCACAGATCTGGTCTCTTTTTTTCCCACTTTGGATTCCTTCCACAAATACGTGAGATCCTACAGTATGTGTCTTTCTCTGATGTATTTCACTTAGCATAATCCTTATCCTCAAGGTCCATCCAGGGCTGGTCTCAGATGGCAGGCGGGATTACTTCCTTTTAATGGCTTAATTTTCTGTATCTTTACCTCTATCTCTATGTATATATCACATCTTTAGCCATTCATTTGTTGGTGGGCACTTAAGTTGTTTCCATGTCTTGGCAATTATCAATAATGGTGTCCCGTGAAAAAAGAGGCTGGTTCAGCTTGCAACTTTAACAACTGTACAAGTGCTTTTCCCCAGGATAATTATATGTTGGTATACAGCAGAAATGCCTTAAGTATACACCCTGTTCAAACGATGGAGATTTCATAAAAGCAAAACTTTTAAGCACTTTACTAGACATAGTTCTAAGTGAAACTGCCTCTTTTTTTTCTTAGTGGGAGTGTGAGACGGTGAAGAAACAATACCTTACTAGCACAGTCTGTTGCCTTGAATAATGCTGAGGGTCCGGCAGTTTTGCCCACTTTTCCTTTTGCATCACAAACACAAATACCAACCGAGAGCTGAGTGAAACAAGCAGGGATGATCGCCATCTCTTAAAGTTCCTGAGGGGGATTCTCGGGGACCCCACAGGGGTCCACGCAGCACCCCTCATGAGCTGCTCGTGAAGACAGAAATGAGAAGGGCGTTAAGCCTTGGGGTTATGTCAATCTTCAGAGGTTGGGCTGAAGAGGAGGAGGGCCCACCAGAGGAAAATGAGGTAAAAAGACATCCAGGAGGATTAAGATGTCATTACAAGAATGAGGAAGCCAAGAGTAGTAGGAAGAAAGCCTGATTTGAGTGTGTCCAAAACAGGAGAAGAAATGGTCGTATTAACCATGTTTGTTATTTTCTCTATGCTGATGCTTTGACATCTGGGGCCTTGCTGATCTTGGATGGTCTGCCCCTTCCGGGGTTACCAGTTCCTAGAGATACTGAATGACTCACTCCTGAGCACACTTTTCAAAAACAACCCAACCAGTCCAGAGCCCATATCCCCAACTCTCACATTCTGGGCCACCTATCCCCTGCCCTGACCACCCAGGGCCAACTACCAGACAACAAGGGACATCCTGTGCCCCAGAGCCCACTGAAGTGATTCGAGGTAGTCAATCCCAAGCCTGTCTGCCCTACCTTGCCTGTTCCTTCTCGTGGAAACCACAGTAAAGCTCTTGTCCACAGTGGCTCCCTCTCCCTCCGCCTCTTTACCTCCCAGTGCTTCCCCAGGGGCCCAGCAATGGTGTGGCCTTCCTCTGCCTTTAGGAACGATGAGTAACGAACTGTCAAAATTTTCCCGGTCCATTGTTGGCCTTACCATACCTCGAATTTTCTATTAATACACTCTATTTTAAAACAACAGTGATGGCGAATACAGATAACTCCTTTAGGACATTTTGCTGCAAAGAACAGAAAAATGGGGGGTAAGCTGGAAGGGAATATGGGATCCAGATAGTGTGCCACGTTCGCAGGACACATAGCTGACGGTAATGATCTCACACACAGGGTAAAAGTAATGATTTTACTTTAACGGGGGGCCGCGGGGGAGGTGGGACCCCGTGCAGAAATGGAGTCGCTGGTCTTAAGTATGTGGACAATAGATGGTTAGATTCCGTGGCCAAAACATATGGAACTTCTCTTCTGTTTGCTTCTGTTTTCTCAGTAAAACATGAAGTAAGGCCACCAGCTGGGACTGGACTGGAGAGCAGTGTGGAAGATTTGTGACAAGTGAGGAAATGTGACTTGGAAAAAGGCAGAGAAATTTGTTTAGGACAAGACAGTAAGACCTCTAGACAACACCAAGCACTCATTGGAGGTCTGGGGGTTGTAAAGTTTAGGTGAGACGAGTTCGCCTGAATGTGTGGTTTTCCTAAGGAGGAGACACAGAGTAGATGGTTTAAAATTTTATTTAATTTTAGGCTTTTCATTTTAGAACAGTTTTACATTTACAGAAAAGTTGTAAGAGAGTACAGAGAGTTCGCAGATAGCCCACACTCAGTTTCCCCTATTACTAACAGCTTGCCTTGCATGGCACATTTAACGATCGGTATGGAAACATTATTAACAATGGTCCATACTTTGTTCAGATGGCCTTAGTTTTTCCCTGTTTTCTGTCCCAGGATCCCATGTACGGTACATGATATTTTCTTGTCATGTCTACTTAGGCTTGTCATGTCTATGGCAGTTTCTTAGACTTTCCTTGTTTTTGATGAGCTTGACAGTTTTATGGAGTCTTGGTCAAGCATTTTGCAGAATGATGTCCCCCATTTGGGATTTGTCTGATGTTTCCCTCATGACTCGCCTGGGCTTACAGGTTTCTGGAAGGAAGATTATGGAAGTAAAGTGCCATGTTCATCACATCACATCAAGGGTGTAAAATATCAACATGACTCACCTCTGTTGGCGTTGACCTTGATCACATGGCTGAGGGAGAGTTTGTCATGTTTCTCTACTATGAAGTCACTCTTTTTACCCCCCTTTTCCATACTGTGCTCATTGGAAAGAAGTCACTCTGTGCAGCCCTTACTGGAGAGGCAAGGGATGATGCGGTTGTACATATACATCAGTTATTTGGATTCTTCTGCACAACAGATGTGTCTGTTCTCTCCCCTGTTCAATCGTTTATTTATATCAATATGCAGGCATGGATATTTACTTTACAGTTTGGGTAATGATCCAATACTACTTTATCTTGTTGCTCAAATCACTCCAGCTTTGGCCACTGGGAACCCTTTGAATTAATTACTGGGTCCCTTTGACACACCCCTCTCATTATGGGCTCTTTATTTCTATTTCGAGCACTTCCTTGCTTTCGGGCACTGAAAGACGTTCAAGGCTCATTTTACGTGTTTCCTGTTCGAGAAGCAGCCATTTATCCAGTGCTGTTGTTTTAAATTTATTTTTATCCTTTTAACCGTAAACTATTCAAAAACTAAACGTACAGCTCAGAGAGTTGTTACAAGGAACACAACCTCCCAGTGCTGTGGCGGAGCTGGCCCACACGGCCCTCTCAGGGCCGTTTGTGCAATCTTTTCCCGGCTCCACGATGACATCATGTTGGTAGCTTGAAAATTGGCCATGGTGGTAGTGTTTACATGATGGAAATCAGGAAATGCTACAAGCCCAGGCTTTCTTTTCCCCCTGCAGAGCCAGTTGTTAAACACCAGCACACCACTGCTTGTAACCGCCACCCAAGTCAAGAAATAAAACCACAAGCTAATAAATAAAATGTTGCCAGCTACCCCAGTAACCCCTCTGTGTATCCCATCATAACCGTCTCTATACAAAAGTAACCACTACCCTGACTTTTACAGTAATCACTTCCGTGTATGTGTGTGTGTGTGTGTGTGTGCGCGTGCACGCACGCGCCTGTGTTTAATGGTTTTTATCAACCATGGGTCCATCCCTAGACACTATGGTTAATATCACACATTATTTTTACCTTGCTGTGTACTTTAAGGTCTTTAATCTACAGATTCTCTATCTCTTTTTTTTTTCTTTACAAATTATCTGTTGAAACATATGTGCCATTTTATCTGTAGTCATTCCCCTGTCTGGATACTCACGGTATCATTCAACATATTTCTTTGTACTCTGTTATTTCAAATTGACATTGATAGAATATTCCACCTAACAACAACAGCATACACGTTCTCTTCAAGTGTGTGTGGAATATATCATGAAGACCACATCCATAAAGCAAACCCCAAGGAATGTAAAAAAAAAAAAATGAAACCAAACATACCGAAGTATGTTCTCTGATCATGATATAATTAATTAAACTAGAAAAGAATAACACAAAGATAACAGGAAAATCTCCCAGCACTTGGCAACTAACTTACACACTTGAAAATAATCTGTGTTTCAAAGGGAAAAATCTCAAAGGAAATTAAAAAAAAACAAAACATCATTGAAGTGATATGCATGCAGCATATTCAAAATTTGTGGGACACAGCTAAAGCACGCTAAGAAGGAAATTTGTAACACTAAATGCTCACATTATAAAAGAAGAAAAATTTCAGATCAGTGGTCTGCATTCTCATTTCAAGAACTTAGAAAAAGAAGAGCAAAATAAGCTTAAGAATGCAATAAAAGAGGTCAGAAAGCAAAGTATAGGCAGAAAAGCAATAGAGGAAATCGAGAGAACAAAATCTAGCTCTCTGCGATAACAAAAATGGACAAACTTCAAGCAACATGGACATATAAAAAAGAACACAAATTACCAATATCAATATTGAAACAGGGAGTGTTGCTACAGGTCCTGCAAACATAAAAAATATAATAAGAGATGCCACAAGCAATTCTGTATGTATACAGTTGGCAAAGTAAGTGAAATAGACCAGTTCCTTAAAAAAAAAAAAACTACCCTATTTCAGCCAATATGAAATGAATAATTTGAATTGCTCTATAAGGATTAAGGAAATTGAATTCATAATGTAAAAACTTTCCCCAAAGAAATCCTGAGGCACAGATGGCTTCTTCAGAAAATTCTCCCAAAGGTTTAAAGAAAAATTAGCACCAAGTCTGCATAATCTATACCAGAAAATAGAAGAGGAGGGAACACTTTCCAAGTCATTTTATGAAGTCTATATTACTTTGATACCCAAACCAAACACAGCACAAGAGAAGCAAACTATAGACCAATATTCCTCGTGAACATTGATGCAAAAACCCTTAACAAAATATTAACACACAGAATTCAGCAACATATAAAAATTGCGCACTATGGCCGGGTGATGTTTATTCAAAGAATGCAAGGCTAGTTCAGTATTTGAAAATCAAATCATGTCATCCACCATATCAATGGGCTGAATAAGAAGTCACATGAGTACATCATTTGCAGAAAAATTTGAAATATTTAAGACTTATTCTTAACAAAATTCTTTACAAATTAGGGGTAGAGGGGGACTTCCTCAACTTAATAAAGTGCATTTATAAAAATCTACACTTAACAGTTACTTAATGGCAAAAGGCTGAATGTATTTCTCCTAAGATTGGGAACAAGGCAGGGTTGTTTGCTCTTCCACTCTTATTCAATAAAATGCTGAACATTCTAGCCAGTATAATAAGGCAAGAAAAGAAAAGGAAAGGAAAAATAGAGTTTAGAAAGGAAGAAATAAAACTGTTTCTATGTGCTGATGATAGGGTTATTATCTATATAGAAAATATTTTAAAAATCTATTAAAAAACTCCTAGAATTAATAAGTGAGTTCAGCAAATTCATACCAGATAAACATACAAAAATCAATTGTATTTCTTTTTTTTTTTTTATGAAATTTATTGACAAATTGGTTTCCATACAACACCCAGTGCTCATCCCAAAAGGTGCCCTCCTCAATACCCATCACCCACCCTCTCCTCCCTCCCACCCCCCATCAACCCTCAGTTTGTTCTCAGTTTTTAAGTCTCTTATGCTTTGGCTCTCTCCCATTCTAACCTCTTTTTTTTTTTTTCCTTCCCCTCCCCCATGGGTTCCTGTGAAGTTTCTCAGGATCCACATAAGAGTGAAACCATATGGTATCTGTCTTTCTCTGTATGGCTTATTTCACTTAGCATCACACTCTCCAGTTCCATCCACGTTGCTACAAAAGGCCATATTTCATTTTTTCTCATTGCCACGTAATATTCCATTGTGTATATAAACCACAATTTCTTTATCCATTCATCAGTTGATGGACATTTAGGCTCTTTCCATAATTTGGCTATTGTTGAGAGTGCTGCTATGAACATTGGGGTACAAGTGGCCCTATGCATCAGTGCTCCTGTATCCCTTGGATAAATTCCTAGCAGTGCTATTGCTGGGTCATAGGGTAGGTCTATTTTTAATTTTCTGAGGAACCTCCACACTGCTTTCCAGAGCGGCTGCACCAATTTGCATTCCCACCAACAGTGCAAGAGGGTTCCCGTTTCTCCACATCCTCTCCAGCATCTATAGTCTCCTGATTTGTTCATTTTGGCCACTCTGACTGGCGTGAGGTGATACCTGAGTGTGGTTTTGATTTGTATTTCCCTGATGAGGAGCGACGCTGAACATCTTTTCATGTGCCTGTTGGCCATCTGGATGTCTTCTTTAGAGAAGTGTCTATTCATGTTTTCTGCCCATTTCTTCACTGGGTTATTTGTTTTTTGGGTGTGGAGTTTGGTGAGCTCTTTATAGATTTTGGAGACTAGCCCTTTGTCCGATATGTCATTTGCGAATATCTTTTCCCATTCCGTTGGTTGCCTTTTAGTTTTGTTGGTTGTTTCCTTTGCTGTGCAGAAGCTTTTTATCTTCATAAGGTCCCAGTAATTCACTTTTGCTTTTAATTCCCTTGCCTTTGGGGATGTGTCGAGTAAGAGATTGCTACGGCTGAGGTCAGAGAGGTCTTTTCCTGCTTTCTCCTCTAAGGTTTTGGATGGTTTCCTGTCTCACATTTAGGTCCTTTATCCATTTTGAGTTTATTTTTGTGAATGGTGTGAGAAAGTGGTCTAGTTTCAACCTTCTGCATGTTGCTGTCCAGTTCTCCCAGCACCATTTGTTAAAGAGGCTGTCTTTTTTCCATTGGATGTTCTTTCCTGCTTTGTCAAAGATGAGTTGGCCATACGTTTGTGGGTCTAGTTCTGGGGTTTCTATTCTATTCCATTGGTCTATGTGTCTGTTTTGGTGCCAATACCATGCTGTCTTGATGATGACAGCTTTGTAGTAGAGGCTAAAGTCTGGGATTGTGATGCCTCCTGCTTTGGTCTTCTTCTTCAAAATTCCTTTGGCTATTCGGGGCCTTTTGTGGTTCCATATGAATTTTAGGATTGCTTGTTCTAGTTTTGAGAAGAATGCTGGTGCAATTTTGATTGGGATTGCATTGAATGTGTAGATAGCTTTGGGTAGTATTGACATTTTGACAATATTTATTTTTCCAATCCATGAGCAGGGAATGTCTTTCCATTTCTTTAAATCTTCTTCAATTTCCTTCATAAGCTTTCTATAATTTTCAGCATACAGATCCTTTACATCTTTGGTTAGATTTATTCCTAGGTATTTTATGCTTCTTGGTGCAATTGTGAATGGGATCAGTTTCTTTATTTGTCTTTCTGTTGCTTCATTGTTAGTGTATAAGAATGCAACTGATTTCTGTACATTGATTTTGTATCCTGCAACTTTGCTGAATTCCTGTATCAGTTCTAGCAGACTTTTGGTGGAGTCTATCGGATTTTCCATGTATAATATCATGTCATCTGCAAAAAGCGAAAGCTTGACTTCATCTTTGCCAATTTTGATGCCTTTGATTTCCTTTTGTTGTCTGATTGCTGATGCTAGAACTTCCAGCACTATGTTAAACAGCAGCGGTGAGAGTGGGCATCCTTGTCGTGTTCCTGATCTCAGGGAAAAAGCTCTCAGTTTTTCCCCGTTGAGGATGATGTTAGCTGTGGGCTTTTCATAAATGGCTTTTATGATCTTTAAGTATGTTCCTTCTATCCCGACTTTCTCAAGGGTTTTTATTAAGAAAGGGTGCTGGATTTTGTCGAAGGCCTTTTCTGCATCGATTGACAGGATCATATGGTTCTTCTCTCTTTTTTTGTTAATGTGATGTATCACGTTGATTGATTTGCGAATGTTGAACCAGCCCTGCATCCCAGGAATGAATCCCACTTGATCATGGTGAATAATTCTTTTTATATGCTGTTGAATTCGATTTGCTAGTACCTTATTGAGAATTTTTGCATCCATATTCATCAGGGATATTGGCCTGTAGTTCTCTTTTTTTACTGGGTCTCTGTCTGGTTTAGGAATCAAAGTAATACTGGCTTCATAGAATGAGTCTGGAAGTTTTCCTTCCCTTTCTATTTCTTGGAATAGCTTGAGAAGGATAGGTATTATCTCTGCTTTAAACGTCTGGTAGAACTCCCCTGGGAAGCCATCTGGTCCTGGACTCTTATTTGTTGGGAGATTTTTGATAACCGATTCAATTTCTTCGCTGGTTATGGGTCTGTTCAAGCTTTCTATTTCCTCCTGATTGAGTTTTGGAAGAGTGTGGTTGTTCAGGAATTTGTCCATTTCTTCCAGGTTGTCCAGTTTGTTGGCATATAATTTTTCATAGTATTCCCTGATAATTGTTTGTATCTCTGAGGGATTGGTTGTAATAATTCCATTTTCATTCATGATTTTATCTATTTGGGTCATCTCCCTTTTCTTTTTGAGAAGCCTGGCTAGAGGTTTGTCAATTTTGTTTATTTTTTCAAAAAACCAACTCTTGGTTTCGTTGATCTGCTCTACAGTTTTTTTAGTTTCTATATTGTTTATTTCTGCCCTGATCTTTATTATTTCTCTTCTTCTGCTGGGCTTAGGCTGCCTTTGCTGCTCTGCTTCTAGTTCCTTTAGGTGTGCTGTTAGATTTTGTATTTGGGATTTTTCTTGTTTCTTGAGATAGGCCTGGATTGCAATGTATTTTCCTCTCAGGACTGCCTTTGCTGCGTCCCAAAGCGTTTGGATTGTTGTATTTTCATTTTCATTTGTTTCCATATATTTTTTAATTTCTTCTCTAATTGCCTGGTTGACCCACTCATTCGTTAGTAGGGTGTTCTTTAACCTCCATGCTTTTGGAGGTTTTCCAGACTTTTTCCTGTGGTTGATTTCAAGCTTCATAGCATTGTGGTCTGAAAGTAAGCATGGTATAATTTCAATTCTTGTAAACTTATGAAGGGCTGTTTTGTGACCCAGTATATGATCTATCTTGGAGAATGTTCCATGTGCACTCGAGAAGAAAGTATATTCTGTTGCTTTGGGATGCAGAGTTCTAAATAGATCTGTCAAGTCCATCTGATCCAATGTCTCATTCAGGGCCCTTGTTTCTTTATTGACCATGTGTCTAGATGATCTATCCATGTCTGTAAGTGGGGTGTTAAAGTCCCCTGCAATTACCACATTCTTATCAATAAGGTTGCTTATGTTTATGAGTAATTGTTTTATATATTTGGGGGCTCCGGTATTCGGCGCATAGACATTTATAATTGTTAGCTCTTCCTGATGGATAGACCCTGTAACTATTATATAATGTCCTTCTTCATCTCTTGTTACAGCCTTTAATTTAAAGTCTAGTTTGTCTGATATAAGTATGGCTACTCCAGCTTTCTTTTGGCTTCCAGTCGCATGATAAATAGTTCTCCATCCCCTCACTCTCAATCTAAAGGTGTCCTCAGGTCTAAAATGAGTCTCTTGTAGACAGCAAATAGATGGGTCTTGTTTTTTTATCCATTCTGATACCCTATGTCTTTTGGTTGGCGCATTTAATCCATTTACATTCAGTGTTATTATAGAAAGATACGGGTTTAGAGTCATTGTGATGTCTGTATGTTTTATGCTTATAGTGATGTCTCTGGGACTTTGTCTCACAGGGTCCCCCTTAGGATCTCTTGTAGGGCTGGTTTAGTGGTGACAAATTCCTTCAGTTTTTGTTTGTTTGGGAAGACCTTTATCTCTCCTTCTATTCTAAATGACAGACTTGCTGGATAAAGGATTCTTGGCTGCATATTTTTTCTGTCTAGCACCCTGAAAATCTCGTGCCAATTCTTTCTGGCCTGCCAAGTTTCAAAAGAGAGATCAGTCACGAGTCTTATAGGTCTCCCTTTATATGTGAGGGCACGTTTACCCCTTGCTGCTTTCAGAATTTTCTCTTTATCCTTGTATTTTGCCAGTTTCACTATGATATGTCGTGCAGAAGATCGATTCAAGTTACGTCTGAAGGGAGTTCTCTGTGCCTCTTGGATTTCAATGCCTTTTTCCTTCCCCAGTTCAGGGAAGTTCTCAGCTATTATTTCTTCAAGTACCCCTTCAGCACCTTTCCCTCTCTCTTCCTCCTCTGGGATACCAATTATGCGTATATTATTTCTTTTTAGTGTATCACTTAATTCTCTAATTTTCCCCTCATACTCCTGGATTTTTTTATCTCTCTTTTTCTCAGCTTCCTCTTTTTCCATCACTTTATCTTCTAGTTCACCTATTCTCTCCTCTGCCTCTTCCAGCCGAGCTGTGGTGGTTTCCATTTTGTTATGCATTTCGTTTAAAGCGTTTTTCAGCTCCTCGTGACTGTTCCTTAGTCCCTTGATCTCTGTAGCAAGAGATTCTCTGCTGTCCTGTATACTGTTTTCAAGCCCAGCGATTAATTTTATGACTATTATTCTAAATTCACTTTCTGTTATGTTATTTAAGTCCTTTTTGATCAGCTCATTAGCTGTTGTTATTTCCTGGAGATTCTTCTGAGGGGAATTCTTCCGCTTGGTCATTTTGGATAGTCCCTGGCGTGGTGAGGACCTGCAGGGCACTTCCCCTGTGCTGTGGTGTATAACTGGAGTTGGTGGGCGGGGCAGACCTGATGACTGCCCCCAGCCCACCGCTGGGGCCACAGTCAGACTGGTGTGTGCCTTCTCTTCCCCTCTCCTAGGGGCGGGATTCACTGTGAGGTGGTGTGGCTCGTCTGGGCTACTTGCACCCTGCCAGGCTTGTGATGCTGGGGATCTGGCGTATTAGCTGGGGTGGGTAGGCAAGGTGCTCGGGGGCAGGAGGGGCAGGCTTAGATCGCTTCTCCTTAGGTGATCCACTTCAGGAGGGGCCCTGTGGCAGCGGGAGGGAGTCAGATCCTCTGCTGGAGGTTTGGCTCCGCGGAAGCGCAGAGTTGGGTGTTTGCGCGGAGCGAGCAAGTTCCCTGGCAGGAACCGGTTCCCTTTGGGATTTCGGCTGGGGGATGGGCGGGGGAGATGGCGCTGGCGAGCGCCTTTGTTCCCCACCAAACTGAGCTCTGTTGTCAGGGGGCTCAGCAGCTCTCCCTCCCTTTGTCCTCCAGCCTTCCCGCTTTCCGAGCAGAGCTGTTAACTTATGACCTCCCAGACGCTAAGTCGCGCTTGTTGTGGGAACACAGTCCGTCAGGCCCCTCCGCTTTTGCAAGCCAGACTCGGGGGCTCTGCTTGGCCGGCGAGCCGCCCCTCAGCCCCGGCTCCCTCCCGCCAGTCCGTGGAGCGCGCACCGCCTCGCCGCCCTTCCTACCCTCTTCCGTGGGCCTCTCGTCTGCGTTTGGCTCCGGCGACTCCGTTCTGCTAATCCTATGGCGGTTTTCTGGGTTATTTAGGCAGATGTAGATGGAATCTAAGTGATCAGCAGGATGTGCGGTGAGCCCAGCGTCCTCCTAAGCCGCCATCTTGCCGCAACTCCAATCAATTGTATTTCTACAACGAACACATTCTCATCAAAATTAAAAATACAGTCCCCATTTACAATCACGAGAGAGAGAGAGAGAGAGGGAGGGAGAGAGAGAGAGGGGGAGAGAGACACCTGGGTTGTTCAGTCAGTTAAGCATCTGACTCTTGATTTCGACTCAGGTCAGGATCGTGAGATTGAGCCCAATGTTGGGCTCCAGGCTGGGCATGGAGACTGCTTGGGATTCTCTCTCTCCCTTTCACTCTGCCCCTCCCCTGCTTACACACACTCCTATCTCTCAAAAGAAAAAAAAAATTTACATGTAAATCTAACAAAACATGTACAAGATTTGTACATGAAACTAGAAAACATTGATGAAAGAAATCAAATAAAAAAGATTTAAATAAATGGAGAGACATACTATGTTCATGGATTAGAAGACAACATTGTAAAGATGTCAGTTCTCCCCAAACTGATATTCAGGTTTAACACAATTCTTACCAAATTCCCAGCAAGAGCTTTTTATAGATAAAAAGATTACTCTCAAATTTATGTGGGAGGGGCACCTGAGTGGCTCGGTCAGTTGAGCATCCAACTATGGCCCAGGTCATGATCTCGCGGTTCATGAGTTTGAGCCCCACATCAGGCTTGCTACTGTCAGCACAGAGCCTGCTTCAGATCCTCTGTCCCCTCTCTCTCCCCCTCCCTGCTTGTTCTCTCCCCTAAATAAATAAATAAATAAATAAATAAAATTTATGTGGTATTGCAAAGAAGCCAGAAGAGCTAAAACAATTTTGATAGAGAAAAATGAAATGGGAAGAATTAGTCTACTCCATTTCAAGACTTATTATATAGCTATAATAATTAAGACTGTGTAGTATTGGTGGAGGGATAAACATGTAGATTAGTTGAACAGAACAGAGAACACAAAAATAGATCCACACAAATATGCCCAATCAATTTTTGACAAAGATTTAAGATAAATTAAAAAAAGCAAAGATAACCTTTTCAATAAATGTTGGCGCAAGTAGGCATCTATGAGCAAACCCCAAAACGCAACAAATAAAAAAAAAAATCCCACCCTGTTTCAGGATCTCACAGTTTATACAAAAATTTACTCAAAATGGATCAAGGACTTAAATGTAAAACATAAAGGGAAAAGTCCTATGAGAAATCTTTAAGATCTAAGGTAATGCCAAAAATTCTTAGATTGGAGACTAAAAGCATGAACTTTAAAAGGGAAAATTGATGAATTAGACTTCATAAAAATTCAAAACTTGCCAAGTGGATAAAAATACAAACTAAAGACTGGGAGAAAACATTTGCAAACCACATATCCAACAAAGGACTAGTATCTGGAATATATCAAGAACTCAAAACCCAGCAGTTAAAAAAAAAATCAAACAATCTCGGGGCGCCTGGGTGGCTCAGTCCGTTGAGCCTCCGATTTCGGCTCAGGTCATGATCTCACGGTTCGTGAGTTCGAGCCCCGTGTCGGGCTCTGTGTTGACAGCTCAGAGCCTGGAGCCTGCTTCGGATTCTGTGTGTCCCTCTCTCTCCGCCCCTAACCCACTCGCATTCTGTCTCTGTCTCTCTCAAAAATAAATAAAAACATTAAAAAAATCAATCCAATTTAAAAATGGGCAAGAGACAGGAAGAGCCATTTCACCTAAGGAGATATGTGGATGAGAAATAACCACATGAAAAATGTGCCATTAGGAAAACTCCCTATCATTAGGGGCATTTGTTACCTCCGCTTTGCTTTTCTCCCCAGCATTTATTATCACAATGTGCATCATGTATTTATCTGGGTGTTTATTTATTGTCTTTCTCTATGTGGGTGGGGACTGTGTTTTGTTCCCTTTTTCACCCTGGAGAGAGAATTGTGCCTGGAAGATGGTAAGTACTCGGTAAATATTTATAGAATGAATGAATACATGCTCTTGAAAGTTCAGATAGAACTCAGTTATGAGTTTTATCCTGGAAGTATTGGTCTTTGCAAATAATAGAGTTTTAATCACTTTTCCATTCTTGTCTGATTTGATTAGCATTTGTTTTAGTCCAGTTTTTTACTGCTTCTTGAATCTTTATAATTAATATTCTGTTAGGAAACCATCCATTTCCTCTAATTTTTCAAAATATTTTCAATAGGTTAAGACAAAGTAGTCTCATAATTCTTTTCCTCTCTTCTTCACCCCTTTTTTTCTTTAGCCAGGATCACCAAGGGTTTCGACCTTATTGAGTTTTGTGATTGCAAAGCACCAACTCTGCATTCATTTTTCCTAATTTTTAGCTCACTAAATTCACCTTTAATTTATTTCATCTGTTTTATTTCTCAAATTGACTCTATTTTCCCCCTTAATTTATTAATTGACAGGGCACCTGGATGGCTCAGTTGGCTAAGCATCTGACTTTGATTCAGGTCATGAGCTTGCAGTTCGTGGGTTCAAGCCCCGCGTCAGGCTCTGTGCTGACAGCTCAGAGCCTGGAGCCTGCTTTGGATTCTGTGTCTCCCTCTCTCTCTGCCCCTCCCCTGCTTGCATTCTCTCTCTCTCTCTCTCTCAAAAATAAAATAAAAGGTTTTTTAAATTAAGTTGACATAGTAGTTACAATGAAGGCTAAGTTGCTGGAGCAGAGACTCGATTGCGAAACGTCTTTGTTATTTTCTTTCATGGAACAGTCCTGGGTGGGTAAGTGGCCTGTTCCATAACGTCATTCAGGAACACAAGCAAGTGGGAAAACTCTGCCATTCTCTAGGGCTGGGGGCAGCATACCAATGAGGGCCATTCCTGCCTATTACCTGTTCTTTATCAGTAAATTTTATTGCAGTGCAACCACACTGATTTGTTTGCATCTTGCCTACATTTTACTTTTGAGCTTCAATGGCAGAACTGTAGTCACGAGAGACCAGATGGCTCACGAAACAAAAAGTATTCTCCCATCGGCCTTTGTCAGAACTATTTTGCTGATTCTGCTCTAAGGCAGAGTCCTGGGTGCGTAATCAAAAGTGGGTCACCAGCACGCCTTCTTCCAGCTGGTAGGGAAGGAAGAGACAGTAGAGAAAAGGCATGTCCCCCCTGTGCCTTGAAGTGGTCCATACCACTTCCATTCATATTTGAGAATGTAGTCACATGGCCACATCTAACTGCAAGGGAGTCCTGGGCCGGTGTCACTGGGCACCAGCTTGTCCTGCCATGTGCCCAGCTACTGTTGTCTTACTGTGGTAAGTGGAGGATTGCTTTTGAAGGACAGCTACCAGTTCCCCCCATAGAGAAACATGAAGTTCCTTTATCTTCTGTCTTTCTCTTTGAAGAATGAAGAGATTTCAAGTGACAGATATTTTTCCAGTGCAACTAACACTTTGATTCAGAGGTTTCGAAAGGGTGTGTTCTCCTTTTCTTGATCTCTTTTAGGTAGTTTCAGTTTGGATTTCTTCATTAGTCCAACGTGTATTTGGGACGATGTTTTTTTAGTTTGCAAGTAGTTATGTATTTTCTAAAGTCATATTTTTTATTATTTATTTCTACTTCCATTAAGAGAAGGTGACCCTAACATGTATAGTTTTAAAACTGTGCTTATGCTTTATTTTTGACCAAATGCATATAAGATTTTGTAATACCTGGACATACATATGTGTGTGTATTCCTTTTTCAAATGACAAAGGTTTTTCAAATTTATTTTTATTAAAAAAATTTGTTTTAATGTTTATTTGTTTTTGAAGGAGAGAGAGACAGATCGTGAGCGGCAGAGGGGCAGAGAGAGAGAGAGGGAGACACAGAACCCGAAGCAGGCTCCAGGCTCTGAGCTGTCAGCACAGAGCCTGACGCGGGGCTCGAACTCGTGGACCGTGAGATCAAGACCTGAGCCGAGGTCGGATACTTAACTAACAGCCATCCAAGTGCCTCATCAAATGACAAAATTTTATTTCATATACACATCAGGTTTGATTATGTTATTTGATTTTATGTCCTTTCTTATTTTTGTCTTTTATATCTAATTCTGAGAAAATGGTTACTCTCATTTTAATATAATTTTAGAATGAAGTTCTTTCATTTCTAATGGTTGCCATTTATATATTTAGCTACCGTTTTTTTTGGTGCAGCAAATTTATCATGACTATATCTTGTTTTTAAACTTATGCATTTAGGGGCGCCTGGGTGGCGCAGTCGGTTAAGCGTCCGACTTCAGCCAGGTCACGATCTCGCGGTCCGTGAGTTCGAGCCCCGCGTCAGGCTCTGGGCTGATGGCTCAGAGCCTGGAGCCTGTTTCCGATTCTGTGTCTCCCTCTCTCTCTGCCCCTCCCCCGTTCATGCTCTGTCTCTCTCTGTCCCAAAAATAAATAAACATTGAAAAAAAAATTAAAAAAAACTTATGCATTTATTATTACTTCGTGTCCTTGTTTTTCCTTTTTGAAGATTTTAATTTAAAAATTTTTTTTTCAACATTTATTTATTTTTGGGACAGAGAGAGACAGAGCATGAACGGGGGAGGGGCAGAGAGAGAGGGAGACACAGAATCGGAAACAGGCTCCAGGCTCTGAGCCATCAGCCCAGAGCCTGACGCGGGGCTCGAACTCCCGGACCGCGAGATCGTGACCTGGCTGAAGTCGGACGCTTAACCGACTGCGCCACCCAGGCGCCCCTGAAGATTTTAATTTTAAAATCTATGTGTTCTGATAATAATAATACGACTTGTGATGCCTTGATGCCTTTTTTTGCTTTTTTAAAAGGATCTATTTCTCATCCATTTTTTTTTTTTAAGGCTATGAGTTACTTCTCTGATCTGTAAAAATGAAGATGATAAAACACACTTTAACTTTTGTGAGGATGAAGGAAGGCAACGGCTGTGGGAGTGTTTGTAAACCATAAAGAACTCCATGTAAAGGCGGTATCATTCCTCCTGCTTTGGGGTCTACTATCCCACCTCTATTGTTGTCTGACTTTGAACGTACGTTACTGGGAGGAGCGGATCCACTATTTTTTTTTTTTTTTTTGCCATTTATCATCTATCTATGTACCCACCTACCTACCTTTTTATCTGTTTATCCATCCTGATTATCTTTTTAACCCATTTAATCATTAACCTGTGTGCTGCCTCTCCTATTCCAGCGCATCTAGATAACTGTACCCCTCACCTGCCAATTTTCATTGCCGACACCAGGAAGAATATCTACACCATTATTATTACAGGAGCCATAAATTATTTAAACAAACAAAAAAAAAACACGTTCACTTAAGTTTTATTGTCCTACTATCGTCTAAAACAGGTACAGAGTTGAAAAAAAAAAAAAAAAGACCCAGCTACTGTGAAATCTCAAAAAATACTCAGGTACTCAGGTAGGGGGTTAAATGTGGGAAGCCAGCATTTTAAGGTTATTCTTAAATTACAGTAAATTCCAGTAAAGTTATAAGCAGTCACATGATGAAACACTTTTGAGTGCGACTTCCATTGCCTCCCCCCACCCCCGCCCACCACCCACTGCAGTTAAAAATGGATAAAGTTATAAACTCAGAAAGTTTGTCCTCTGTTTCTTGCTGTGTTTCTATCTTGTCAAGAGCCACTTCTTGCTACATCATCAGTCTAGGTTCTGCTTAGTTCCCTTATATCCTCAGGGATATTCAAAAAGGAAAAACCAGGGCACCTGGGTGGCTCAGTTATTTAAGCGCTGGACTGTTGATCTCCGCTCAGGTCGTGATCTCATGGTTCGCGGGATTGAGCCCCGCATCGAGCTCTCTGCGGACAGTGTGGTGCCTGCTTGGGATGGTCTCTCTCCCTCTCTCTCTGCCCCTCTCCTGTGCACATGTGTGCTTATGCTCTCTCAAAATAAACATGAAAAAATTTTTAAAAAGGAAAATCCATATATTTCTAAGCTTACTCTATCCCTGCATTTTAAGTGTTTCTTGTAAACAACACGTGTGTCTTTTTATAGGAGAAAGTAACCCACTTATTACACTGGTATTCACAACTGATGTTCTAAATGCATGTTTATGTTTAGTATACATTTTACTTTGGGGTTCTTAGATTATCTAATTTCCTCATTTTTGCAGGTTTTATGAACTGGTAATTAACTCTTTTTTTTCACTTGTTTCATTTTTATTAACCAGTTTCATTTAGCCATTCCTTTCCCAACACTCATCATCAAACTCACATTTCACCACTGTTATATGAAAAGAAGCTTTAGCTGTTTCTCTTATTTTTTTTTTAAGTTTATCTATTTTGAGAGAGAGAGCATGAGCGAGGAGGGGCGGAGAGAGAGAGACGGAGAGAGAGAGTGAGAAAGAATCCCAAGCAGGCTCCAAGCTACCAGCACAGAGCCCGACCTGTGGCTTGATCCCATGAACCGTGAGATCATGACCTGAGCTGAAATCAAGAGTTGGACCCTTAACTGACTGAGGCACCCAGGTGCCCCCTCTTATGTTTTAATAGAAAATATATTCTTTTGGGGCGCCTGGGTGGCTCAGTCTGTTAAGCATCTGACTTCGGCTCAGGTCATGATCTCACAGTTGATGAATTTGAGCCCCGTGTCAGGCTCTGTGCTGACAGCTCAGAGCCTGGAGCCTGCTTCAGATTCTGTGTCTCACTCTCTCTTTCTCTGCCCCTCCCCTGCTCATGCTCTGTCTCTCTCTGTCTCAAAAATAAATAAAAACATTTAAAAAAATTAAAAAAAAGAAATATATTCTTTTGATAAAAGTCTTTTGTTTAGGGATTCATATAATTCACATTTAATGTTATAATGAGATGAAACTTAATTTTCCTAACTTATTTTAATATTTGCGATTTATCTGAGTTTCTTCTTTTTCTTTTTTCCCTTCCTTACTCGTTCTGCCTTGGTCAACTTTTCTGTTTATTCCCCTTTGCCCCTCATTAGTTTCAAAGTTCTACTGTCCTTTCCAGAGCTCCTAGCAGTTGCCATCCTGATCTTGAAATCACAGTGAAAAAGTTTGTCCATTATTACATTAAAGCAAAATAATAAATATACTCCCCTCACCCTAAGACACTTTGCTAACCTCTTCCCAACCAACAAAACCAGGAGAAGCCTTCCCAGTGCCTCTCCCTGCCTCACTTCTGGCCTTGCTGAAGCAGCTCAAAATGTCTACGCTCGGGCTACAATCATCTTCTTGTCAAGAATACTTACCTCACTTACATTAGGAGCTCCAAGTGACATTCCCGTCATCTATGCTATGAAGACACAATAAGATGTACTGCTCTGCTTCTCATCTCGTGCTCTGGTTTGGATTCAGAGAGTTAGAGGACTCTCCCAAGCGTTGTCCTCAGATAGGTTATGTGGCTCTTGTATTTTCTGAAGCCTTGCACGTCAGAACGAGGCCAGAGAATGAGTCAAGCCAGTGAGGGAAGCGCCAGAATCTTCACAAAGTGCACTTGTGGCTGTTCACTCAAGAGATTCTAGTACAAGATGCCTCAGTGGAAATGGGCTCCCCAATGTCAACAGTGATGTGTGATCAAGGTCACAGGATGTGTTTCCAATAACTGATGGCAGGGCGGAGGTAGTAATCAGAAACATTTCTACCACAGATACACTGGGCTGTGTTAATTATTTATGCAGTCTTTAAGTATGCACTAGATGAGCCAAGTAAAGCATTTATTTAATTTCTTTTTTTTTTTTAATGCTTATTTTTGGGAGAGAGAGAGAGAGAGTGTGCGTGCATGAGTTGGGGAGGGGCAGAATCTGAAGCAGGCTCCAGGCTCTGAGCTGTCAGCACAGAGCCCAGCATGGGGATCGACCTTGTGAACTGTGAGTTCAGTTCATGAATTCAACTCATGACCTGAGCTGAAGTCGGATGCGTAACTGACTGAGCCACCCAGGCACCCCTAATTTCCTCTTTTTTTAATGTTTACTTATTTTTGAGAGAGAGAGAGAGAGAGCGCTCATGTGCTCGAGAGAGAAAGTGGGGGAGGGGCAGAGAGCGAGGGAGACGCAGAATCTGAAGCAGGCTGACCAGACTCTGAGCTGTCAGAGCATTCGAGCTGGCTTGAACCCACAAACTGTGAGATCATGACCTGAGCCAAAGTCAGACGCTTAACTGCCCGAGCCACCCAGACGCCCCTCATTCCTATAACAACCAGTGTCCTCGTGTGATGGACACGTGCCTGACGTGAGCAACCCCAATACCAAAAGATCCAATTCCCAGGCCCGGGGTCTCCCCGACGGAAGAGGAAAGGACCTACCATCGCTATGGTGACTGATACGCTTTGATGCACTCTGCCTTAAACACGTAACGGTGATAGCACATAAAAGCAGCGAAAAAAGACATGGTCTGGCTGAAAGACAAAACAAAGGTCTCTAGAAACCATACACAGTACGGAAGTGCAAAGCAGTGAGGAGGGCTGAAGCCGCATGTCTGGGTTTTAGGTCCAGAGATGGGCCGTGGCTGTGAGCCACTTGGGTCCTACTGGGGACTGATCTGAAAGTTTTATATTTAGATGGGGGAGATAGAAGCCAGGAGCCTGCCGTGAAGTCAGGACCTAGAGGGGAGGTTCTTCCTCCTCCGTAAAGGCTCCTGCTGTCCACCACGTAGGGCCATGGGTTTATGGAAGTGGGGAGCCTGGGGAGATGGGGCCAGGAACTGAATCACGTTCAAGGGATGACCCTGCGATATTGCCAATTAATCGTCGTGAGACAGGAGCCCAATGAGACACTATAAGAACTGTTGTGGACCAGGGGTCACAGCGAAGGGATCCGAGACGGGGACAACTGTCAAACTGGCAAACAGCAAGGGATTAAAACCAGGGAGAAACAGGGAAAAACAAACACCCCTCAAACACCTCACTCAAAATGAGACTGCTAATCAAATTACAAAACGGAGGAAGAAATCTAACACAGAAAGAACATGATCTTTCTGGAACAGTTTAGCAAAACCTTTAAATGTGTTCGACGACCAGTAGTTAATTGTCCTGGGTATTTATTTCATCCCTTAACGTAGTGGCTGAAAACCACAGCAGCAGGAACATACTGGGTCGGCAGGTGGGTGGGGCCAGTCTGTGGTTGGCAAACTGAGGAACGGCACCCCCTGGAGGTTCGCTCTCTTCCAGGCGGGGCATCTGGGCAACTGGAACCCCTGGGGGCTCCTGGTGCGCTCCTGTTTCTTCGCGTGCACTTCCTGCTTGGCAGCTGTAGGCGGCGGACTTCGAAAAGCCAGTTCGGGCACCCTCGGTCCTAAGAGGGGGGCCGAGCCAAGGGAAGCCTGGCTCATTTTTATGACCTAGCCTTACAGATCTCAAGGCAGCTTAAGTTGCATTCTTTTTCTTAGAAGTGAGTCACTAAGGTCAGTACAGGTTCAAGGGAAGGCCAATTAGATCGCATCGTTCCGTGGAAGGCAGGCCAAAGATTTTGCGGGCGTGTTTTCAGTCTGCCACGGTTGGCTCTCTGGCCTCAAATTATGTACTTGTCTTCCCCCCACGTGCAAATTACATACAAGCTTCCCAATATCCCTAATACAGGACCGACTCGGGTTCGAGGCCCAGAACCTCCTTTTCTCCGCCTGGTTCCGAGGCGGATGATGGCTCCGGCACAGCTTCTGACATAGCTCCTCAAGTACAGCGTCTCTCAGTCCGAGACCCGGGAACCGGGCACCCAACATGCACTGGTGGGACAGGCCCAGAAACACTGCTGTATGAGAGAATGACTCTCATCCGTAACAAGGTACAATAGGGAGCACCCGAAGGCCCGGGGGTATAGCTCAGGGGTAGAGCATTTGACTGCAATAGGGAGCACCGGGGAATCACTGGCCTATACAGTTCCGGAGCCCCGTTGGGCACGTGTTGCCTTGGCTAGGGCTCAGCCCACCATGTGGGGCGGTTCACCATAGCCCTGGGCCCCCGGTGCTGCCTGCTGAGTTAGCCTTCCTTTTCCATAAAATGCTGCCACGTTGGCAGCTGAGGAATTTGGGCACCCTGCTTCTTCCCAAGGAGTCTTAGAGCGAAAAGCCCTCTGTTGCGTGCCGCCTCTATTCCTTTCGGTCCACGTTGATACAGTTCCTTTAAACTTTTTTGCGGTTTTGTTTTTAGGAACCAACTTCTAGAAACACATACCCAGAAATCTCACCGACTGGGCTTCACATGAAGCCACTGAGAGACAAGAAAGTCAAGATTCTTAGAAGTCCTAACGGTTAATGGAGAGGATCTGTGAGGCATGACCTTAAGATCCTTCTTCTTCTCTTTTTTTTTTTTTTTTTTTGAGAGAGAGAACGAGAGAGTGCTCGCGCGTGTGCACGTGTGTGTGGGAGAAGGGCAGAGGGAGAGGGAGACAGAATCTTAAGCAGGCTCCACAGCCAACACAGAGCCCGATTCAGGGCTTGACCCCACAACTGTGAGATTATGACCTGAGCAGAAATCAAGAGTCAGATGCTCAACCGACTGCCCCATGATCCTTCTTCCTTTTGTACTGCCTCCTACCATTTACAATTGCACGCTGATACAGTTCCTTTAGAAACATAATGGGTTTCCTGTGAATCAATTTACCAAATCCAGTTCATTAAAACAATTACATACACAAGCATCATCGAAAGGCTTCCACTTGGGCAGCAGAGAGACCACAAACTGAAGATTCCTAGAAACCTTATTGTACTCCTAAGATGCTTTGATGGTATTTTGTCTGGCTAACTGGTTTTCTGAGGCACTGTCTCGGATCTTTCCGAGATATTAACCGGGGACTTACAGTCCTACTTTGGATGGGATCTTTTATCAATCTGAATATCTTGGAAATCATGAGAATAAGAACAATTTTATTTTGAAGCCAGCAAGTCCTGGATCCTTGTAGGTCTTTCTTGAGCTTGTCTCTTTCCTCTCACATCTTGTGGTAATTTGTTACAGCAGCAACAGGAAACTAATTCAGCTATCAAGTCTCTTTAGTTTTCTTTAACCTAAAACAGTTTCTCAGTCTTTCTTTGTCTTTCATGACTTTGACACCGTTGAAGAGCATTTTGTTGAATCTCCCTCAATTTACATTCATTTGATATTTCCCCATGACTAAATTCAGGTCATAAAATTGTGGCAGGAATATCGGTGATGGAAAATGCTATTGTGTTCTTCTCAATGTAGTCTATTGATTTATCCCATTACTGATGAGCTTAAATTTGATCAGTTACAGACAATTGATTTGTTCCATTACTAATGAGGTTAACTTAAAACAAATTTTTCATGTTTATTTATTTTTGAGAGAGAGAGAGAGAGAGAGAGGGAGAAAGAAAGATGGAGTCAACATGAGTAGGAGAGGAGCAGAGAGAGAGGGAGACACAGAATCTGAAGCAGGCTCCGATGCGGGGCTCATACTCACGGACTGTGAGATCATGACCTGAGCTGAAGTCAGACACTTAACGGGCTGAGCCACCCAGGCACCCCACTAATGAGGTTAACTTTGATCAGCTGTTTAAATTGGTATACTCTGGGTTTCTCTATAGCAAAGTTACTCTTTTTGTAATTAATATTTTGTGGTAAGGTACTTGAATCCTACATGCTACTTCTCAGCAATACTTATCCCACTAGTTTATATCCATTGATGATTATCTTGTGAAGTAATTATCACTATGATTGTTGCCAGTTCATAGGTTTTTAATTTCATTACCCTTCTTCTCTAGTTATTAGCTGGAATCCCACTTCTCTACTTATTTATATTTGTTCATTTAGTTTTTATTATCATGACCTTTTAAATTCTTTTATTCCACGGCTTTTAATCTGTTGCTGTATTGGTTTGTTTATTTTCTCCCACGTTTTCCTAAAGTAGGTTAGTGGGTGCCACTTCAAAGTGGCTCCTGTGTCATTTTTCACACGTTCCATATCATCCTTTGAACATTTCTTTACTTTCTGGTACCAGATGTCCCAGGACTGTCTTGTTGTACTTTCCTTGCTCCAAGTCTTAGAATTAGCCATTTTCCAGAGAGCTCCGAACTGGTTAGTGGAGAATGGTACTTAGAAACCAAGATCTGGATATTTGTGTGCTCACTGCTACTCTGTATCACTGCTTCTAAGCCCTCTTAGAGGCAGAGTTAGGAAATATATGTGTGAGTGCGTGTGTGTGTGTGTGTGTGTGTGTGTGTATTTACACATACATACCTCTTTGTATTACATGTACACACACTGTTTTTTATGTGTGTTGTGAACATATACCCCTAAGAATATTAATTAAGGGATTAAAAATTATTTTCTCTTCCTCATTGCCTTTGTTTCATCTGAGTTTCCTTTTTTTTGTCATTTTAGTCTCTGTGTCTTTCTTTTTTTTATTTAAAAAAATTTAAGTTTATTTATTTATTTTGAAAGAGAGAGAGAACGTGAGCAGGAGAGAGGCAGAGAGAGGGAGAGAGAGAGAGAAAGAGAGAGAGACAGAGAGCATGAAGGGGGGAGGGGTGGAGAGAGAGAATCCCAATCAGACTCTATGCTGTCAGTGCAGGGCCTGACGTGGGGCTAGATCTCACGAACCATGACATCATGACCTGAGCCAAAACCAAAAGTCAGATGTTTGACTGAGCCACCCAGGCGTCCCTCTCTTTCATGTGGGGGTTGCCTGAAATGTCTGATGATCACTGACTGTCATTCCATATTTAAGAGTGATGCACAACAGATTTCTTGTTTTCTATAATGATGAAATACATCATGCAGACCAACCTTTTCATGAAAATAACTATAGATATTGGAGAAAAGTATAAATATATCTTCATAGAAGCAACATAAATGGACATACACTTTAATACCACTCTTTTGGAGAGGAATTTGCAAAAATCAAGAAAACTACATAAGCATTTTGGCCCATAAATCCACTTCTAGAATTTACTTTGAAGATATACCTTGACAATATGAAAATATATATAAAGAAAGTTACCATTTGCATGATTATTTGTAATTGTACAATATGGAAAATAATCGAAGTGCCCATACATGAGAGAGAGGTTAAATAAGCTATGCTACATGCGCACAAAGTAATACTACTTAGTAAAATAAACAATAAGGGTGATTTCTATCGACTGACATGGAGTGATAGCCAGGATATATTGTCCATTGAAAAAGCAAAATGTAGATCAGCATGTATCTGTAATATACCTTTTATGTGAAGAAAGGGAGATAGAAAAATATACATGTGTCTGCTTATTTGTGAGTAAAAAAAAAGAAAGAAAGAAAAGAAACTCAAGAAGAATAGACCAGAAACTAATGAGATTGTTTTCCAAGGCTAATGGGTGGAAATTGGGTGGGAAGCATGAGGGTACTGGAACAGAAGTGATGACAAACGGGCATTTCTTTGATTTACTTTTTCATATGTTCTGAATTTTAGAACTATGTTAATGTTTCACATGCTTAAAGAAAATATTAACAAGGGTGGGAAATAACAAAAAAATAGAACACAGAAACAAAGGAACTTAAATCTATTCTAATTGGATAACATGACCACACTGAAAGGGTATGAAGGATGATTTTGAACACAGTATTTTGAATATATGCCCACAGGCTAAAGACCACAAGAACTGTAAACAAATACTGTGCTCTAGTTAGAAAGTATGGGTGAGCAATTATGAAACTACTTTATGTGTATTCCATAACGGGATAAGTAAATATAGTGTGTAATGAGAGCCAGGTTCCTCACTGTTGGAGAAAGCAGTTAATATATGAAAAATGCTAGACTGTCGTCTACATACATTGTGTAGACTGTATGCATTTTAGAATCAGCTTGTTAGTATCTGCTAAAAACTCGGCTTGTTTGCTGAGTTGTTGGGTTGAAGTTTTTGGATGCATAACCGTAAACTGATGAAGATACTCTTTCCTTCTTTTTCTTTCTTTCATTTATTTTTATACCTCTATATATCTACACACACACACACACACACACACACACACACACTTTTTCTCATATATAAACCAGAAAGAAAACTTAAGGCCAACATCTCTCATGAACACAGACACAGAAATCCCTAACAAAATATTAGCAAATCAAATTCAGCAATATATTAAAAAGGATACTACCTTGCAATCAAGTATGGTTCATCCTAGGAATGCAAGGCTGGTTTAAACATTCAAAATCTATCCCTGTAGCTCACTATATTAGTATACTAAATAGTAAAAAAAAAAAAAAAAATCATCATATCAGTAAATGCAATACTGGCATTCAACACAGCATCTATTCATATATTTTTTTAAATTATACAACCTAGGAATAGACAGAACTTCCTTAACCTAATAAAAAGTATTTGTGAAAACCTTACAAATAACATTGTATTTAATGGTGAGAGACTCAGTGCAAAGAGGTTCTCAGTTACTACTTCTATTTAATATCATACTGGAAGTCCTGGTTTGTGCAAGAAAAAGAAAAGACATAGAGACTGGAAAGGAAGAAATAAAACTGTCTCTATTCATAGATGATTATCTATGTAGAAGGTCCCCCCAAATCTACACACACAAAATCCCTGAAACTAATAAGTGAGTTTAGCAAGGTCACAGGACACAAAGGTAATGTTAAAAAAGTTCCTTGTATTCTTATATGCCACCAATGGCCAACAGGAATTTGAAATTTTAAAAAATACCACTTACAATAATAACAAAGACAGTACTGACAAAATACATGCAAGATTTATATGCAGGAAACTGCCAAGCACAAAAACAAAAACAAAAACAAAGATGATCTAGATGATTGGGCTTATACCCTGGTTCATGCGTTACAAGGCTCAATATTTGCAAGATGTCAGTTCTTCCTAATTTGATTTATACATTCAGTATCATCTTAAACAGAATCCAAGCGAAATACTCACAAGCTGATCCGAAAATACAATCTACCCACTGTATGCAAAGACAAAAGGAATAGCCAAGCCAATTCTGAAAAGGAATATATACTGGGAAGACTCACATTCCCTGGGTTTGAGACTTTTACAGTAATTATAACAGTGCGACACTGGTGAAAAAGATAGATACACAGGTCAACAGAACAGAATCGGGAGGCCAGAAATAAACCAGAGGGGCTGGAATAATTGGATATCCACATGCCAAATAAGACAAAATAAAAAAGGATCCTGATACATACCTCACATCTTCTACAAAAATTAAATAAAAATGGACTATAGATCTACATGTAAAACATAACACTATACAACTTTTAAAAGAAATCTGGGAGAAAGTCTGCATGACCTTAGGTTTGGTGGTGAGTTTTTAGATACTACCCCAAAAGTACAATCTATGAAGGAAAAAAATATATATAAATTGAACTTTACAAAGGTTAAAAACTTTCTCTTTCAAGGAGACATTTAAAACAATTAAAACACAAGTTACAGACTGGGAGAAAGTCTATGCAAAATACCTATCTGGATTTACATCCAAAATATATAAAGAACTCTCAGCATTTAACAATAAGAAAATAACCTAATAAAAACCAAAAAGTCCATTTAAAAAATGGGCAAAGGATCTGAACAGGCATTTTACTAAAAATGATACACAGTTGCCAATAAACATATGAAAAGGTTCTCAACATATGAACCATATGCCAATAAGCATATGAAAAGGTTCCCAATTATCATTGGGAAATGCAAATCAAAACAATGAGACACCAGCTAAAATTCAAAAATCATATAAGATCAAAACACTAGGAGGATGTGGGGCAACGGGACCTCTCATTCATTATTCACAGAAATGAAAAATTTGGTACAACATTTTGGAAGATGGCATAAAAGTTCGTTATCATGTTAATCATAGACTTATCATATGATGTAGTAACCACACAGAATATCTGCTATCCAGATTACACACAAGAAAAGAACAACCCTTTGTATTGTAGGCAAAGGCCATACACAGTGAACCAAAGAAACACACCCATAAAATCGAGGAAACTTTTCTAGGTTTAACAGATTTCATAGCTTTTTCAGATACAAGTGTTATAAACCGAGGCAAATAAAAGTCACTTTCCAAGTGTATTACATTCCCAAGGGCAGCTAAAACTCAGATAAAACTCTGCAGTCTTACTGACTTGAAAAACCAAAGTTTAAAGGGAAAACAGCAGCTGAAAAAGTGAAGGGGGGAGAATCCCAGAAAAGAGAGAGCCGTCGAGTAAGAGCCAAATTCTGTGTATAAATTTGCACAAATTTCTAACTTTCTGATAGCCATCTAGTGGGCAGACTCCAAATAGCCCCAGGGAAGCAAAAAGAACCTCTTATCCATTGCAGCTAACCGTGGAGGAGATGGGCTACAAACAAACAAACAAACAAACCCAATAAATACTCTTTAGAGAAACATACCCCAAGTTACTAGAATACACATGCACAAAATTACTAGAAATACAAAGAAAAGAAACATGTGAGCCACACACCAGAGAAAGGATAATTGACGGAGGCTTGACAGCAAGAGGGAGCAGAGCCTAGAATTAGCAGAAAAGGATTTGCAACCTATGCTCCAAGGGATCAGAGTAAATATACTCCCTAAACAAACAAATGGGAAACATCAGCAGAGAAAGAGAAATTATAGAAAACAACCGAATGAGAATTATAGAACTTAAATATCCACTTTTGGAATGACACATTTCACCAGATGGTCAATAGAGTTATAGAAAATAACAAATGCTAAATGATGTTGCAAAATACCAGAGTCCCCCAGGTAGTGTGGTGAGGGTTGTGTAGGTGGGGAGGTAAAGGGATCTTTTCTTGAGGAGAAGGGTAGAGGAGGTGAGCAGGGAAGAATTAGCATGTTGTGGGGGGTGTCTCAGTGAAGGAAAATAGTTCGTATTTTTGTCTACAGATAAAAGGTGAGTTGTGTGGGACTGATTAATAAAGCAGGGAAAACAGGACAATAATGATTAATGGAATGAAAACATACAAAGGAAGACCAAAATTAACCAGAGGAAGAAGTGAAATTAGTAACAGCTCTATCAAACTCACAAAAATAGGGTAAAAGACCTTAAATAAAAAGTCCTTAATATAAATAATAACATATAATATTGCAATATTACGATATAACAATATGGTATACAGTGTATGTAATATTATTTAACATTATATATTAAATATAATAAGTATAGAATAAGATAGAAGGAATATAATAAAATATAACAATGTGAAATATGAATGAACTGAATCAACCCATTAAAACACAAAGGCCGGGGGGGGTGGGCAGGCACCCAGGTAGCTCAGTCGGTTAAGCATCCGATTTCTGACTCAAGTCATGATCTCTCAGTCTGTGAGGTCGGGCTCTGTGCTGACAGTTCAGAGCCTGGAGCCTGCCTCGGATTCTGTGTCTCCCTCTCTCTGTCCCTCCCCTGCTCACGCTCTGGCTCTCTCTCAAAAATAAATGAACATTAAAAAAAAAAATGTTGTAAAGTAAAAATTGGAACCTCTCTTTACTCCCGTCAGACAGGCAAAACTAAAAGGAAACATAAGGCCTATTACTTTCTGGTTGGGCAAGTGGGAGGTACTGTTTTCACATATCGCCATAGGATGGTTAAGTGTTATAGCACCCGAACAATGCAATGTTTTTGGAAAGCAGTCTGGCAACATCCCTTACAATTAAAATTTCAAATACTCTTCAACCCAGGAGTTCCCCTTCTGGGAGTTTGTCCCATGGATCAATTGATAAGGACCCATGATCACGGATGCTTACTAAGGCATAGGGGTGCCTCGGTGGCTCAGTGGGTTAGGCATCCTGCTTCAGCTTAGGTCATGATCTCATGGCTTGGGAGTTACAGCTCCGCATCGGGCCCGCTTTGGATCCTCTGTCCCCCTCTCTCTCTGCCCCTCCCCTGCTCATGCTCTCTCTCTCTCTCTCAACAATGAATGAACAATTAAAAAAAAAAAAAAAAAGCATGGACCATAGTGACCAAGATCAGGAAACAAAAGGAATGCCCATCATTGGCGTTCTTATAAATGCTTAAGCAAATTTATTTAAATATATTTGCAAGCAATGCTTAAAGTCAATGTATTAGATACAGTTAATAATTTTGATGCGTTACATTAGTACCTGTGTGTCTGGAAAATGTTGCTAATTATACTTACACATTTTATAGTCAGCTGAGAACTTGCAGCACTTGAAATTCCTCTTGTGCCCCCCCCCCCCCCCCCCCCCCCCCCCCCCCCCCCCCCCCCCCCCCCCCCCCCCCCCCCCCCCCCCCCCCCCCCCCCCCCCCCCCCCCCCCCCCCCCCCCCCCCCCCCCCCCCCCCCCCCCCGATCCTTTGGATACTTCAAGATCCTAAGAATGAAGAAAGTGACATTATGGTAGTAACATCCATCTGGAGAAGTTAGCACATATAAATAGCAACTGAGAAGAATAAATACAGAGAAAAATGCTCACCTTTGTCTGGCAATATTTACCAGGGTTTAAGAAGTTTGGGAGAATTCAAAATTCTGCCATGTCTGTGGAAATATTTCACTATTTGGTGTGGCGGGGGGAATTTATTTTTTGTTCTTGGTGACTCAATACAGGTCTCAATTCAGGTCATGATCTCACGAGTTCGAGCCCCATGTCGGGCTCTGTGCTGACAGCTCTGAGCCTGGGGCCTGCTTCGGATTCTGTGTCTCTGTCTCTCTCTGCTCCTCCCCCCCTTCCCCTGCTCTCTCTCAAAAATAAACCTTAAAAAAATGTTTTTTTGAGTTGAACTTTTCCAGTATTATTTTTGCTCTAAATTGCTTCCCAACCAAACTGGATTTTTCCAAATCTCACTCCCTAGTACCTTGCTATATAGCTTCATGCAGAGGTCTCCAAATTATTTTACTTCTGTTTTCATGTGGGTTCAAACCTTGATATGTAAGCCCTAGCTACTTTTATGATTACCACATACCCCCTTGAGGACATCTACATTACAGCAGGATTTATCTTTCTTTATACTTTTTTTAAAGTTAGTTTATCTTGAGAGAGACAAAGACAGCCTGATCAGGGGAGGGGCAGAGAGAGGGACAGAGAGGGCATCCCTAGCAGGCTCCGCACTGCTAACGCAGAGCCAGACGTGGGGCTCGAACTCATGAAACTGTGAGATCACGACCTGAGCTGAAACCAAGAGCTGGTCACTCAACAAACTGAGCCACCCAGGTGCCCCAGTAGGATTTATCTTTCAAAAATACTTTCCACTAACAAATGATCATACTTTAGATTTAATCAAATTATTAGCATTATTGTTCACCACTTACCTTCTGCTTTCTTGAGATGTCCATATTGATTCCATTGTTTCTTCTCTGGATTATTTGTAGCTTTTTTATCTTTTTTAATAAAAAGACAATAATTTACTTTCTAAAAATCTACATGTCAGAACTCATATTTTGCTCGAACATCTGTTTGACGACTTAGTTGACCCTACTGGCTTCTATCATTCAGTGTTTCAGGTAAGTCTGATGTCAGTTCTGATTTTCTTCCAGATTGTAAGCATCTGAGACCTAATTTTTTTTATTTTTGCTTTTCATTTATTCTCATAATTCCCCACATTTTGGGGGGGGGGGCGCCTGGGTAGCTCAGTTGGTTGAGCGTCCAACTCTTGATTTTGGCTCAGGTCATGGTTGAGTGACCAACTCTTGGTTTCAGCTCAGGTCGTGATCTCACAGTTTCATGAGTTTGAACCCCACGTCTGGCTCTACGTTAGCAGTGCGGAGCCTGCTAGGGATGCCCTCTCTGTCCCTCTCTCTGCCCCTCCCCTGATCAGGCTGTCTTTGTCTCTCTCAAGATAAACTAACTTAAAAAAAAGTATAAAGAAAGATAAATCCTGCTGTAATGTAGATGTCCTCTCCCTGAGTTGTGGGATTGAGCCCCGCACTGGGCTCTGTGCTGAGTGTGGAGCCTGCTTAAGAGTCTCTGTTTCCCTCTGCTCCCCTAGCCCCCACACATGCTCTCTCTCTCTCTTTCTCAAATTAAAAAAAAAAAAAAAATTCCCGTATTTTCTTAACTGGGATTGTGGCTTCACCAAATCCTCCTAGAATTTCTCCTAAGATATTGTTCTATGTATTTTGCTGCTAGGTCGTATTGTGTGAACATGTTCGTTATACTTTGTCTTGGTGGAACAGACCTTTTTTGGTAATCCTCTTCCGCTGGTTGTTGATCTCAGGTCTTGGATCTTCCTTCAGCTCAGGGAAAAATTCTCGTCGTATTTTGGGGGCACTGTCTCCCCAATGCTCAACCCCCACTTTCTTCTCTCCTTTTGGATGCCTGGATACTGCCTTCCCTGAAACCATAGCGGTCAGTTGGCGTGGACCCCAGAGTCAAATGACCTGGTTTAAAACCTGCCACTTCCCACTCGCAATCTCTCCGAGTCTTAGTTCCTTCCTGTAAGATGAAGATAGTAGTAAGTGCTGACAAGGGAGGCAGAGACACACGGTTTTTGTTATCCTCCCAGAATTTGAACATTGAAGGTAAAGCATGAGACTTTTTAAGAGATTTCTGCTTGTAGCCTTGCATGTGATAAGCGATGCCTCTCCCCGTAAGAGGCGTGTGGGCGGGTTCCGGTGGGGAAATTCGGCAGCCTGAGACAGAAGGAGCTGGAGCAGTGTCCGGAGACTGGTGCCCAGCCTCGGGTAGCTGGTGGCCCTGGGGAGGGAGCCTTCACGCCCTGGGCTAGTCTGCCAAGGTGAGGGGAGAACTTCCAACGTCTGCTTGTTTTAAAGTTTGGTTTTGATTTTTTTTTTTTTTTTTTTTGAGAACGAATGCATTTGCACTGTCCGTGTAGGATAAGCAAACAAAAAGGTTCCCCTTCAGTGGCTTTTTATTCAGTGGTCTAACTGTAAAGATGGGGCAAGTTAAAATTTAAGTAAGATCTAAGGGGATTTCGAAGAGATAGTTTCTGTTACGATAATTTTACTTGATGAAATAAAAATCTCAAGAAACTTGCCTATTGGGGCACATGGGTGGGTCAGTCGGTTAAGCATCCAACTCTTGATCTCGGCTCAAGTCATGATCTCGAAGTTTGTGGGTTCGAGCCCTGCGTCGGGCTACACGTGCTGATGGTGCGGAGCCTGCTTGGGATTGTCTCTCCTTCTCTCTGCCCCTCCCCCACTTGTGCGCTCGCTCTCTCTCTCTCTCCCAATAAATAAACTCAAAAAAAAAAAAAGAGAGAGAACCTTACCTACTGATGCCTATTATCTAGCCACCCACCTTCCAGAAATTTTAAACAGAGCTAACGACTCCTTGCTACGAGCTTATGCAGTACAAATTTACAAGAATTAGATTTCTCAGAGGCTCTCCAGTTGTGGGCCATTGTAGTGAAGTGATGTCAGGTGGTTCACTTCTGGGAAACAGTACATTGTTGTGGACTTTGCTCGTTTTGATGCAAAAGGGCAGAACAAAATGGACGTTTTAAATATGATCACACCATCTTTTTTATTTTTAAAATATTTATTTCTCTAAGAGAGAGAGGACACACACACCAGCATGTGGGGGAGGGGGAGAGGGAGAGAGAGAATCCCAAGCAGGCTTCGTATTCAGCGCAGAGTCTGAGACCTTGGGATCACGACCTGAGCCGAAATCAAGAGTCAGGCGCTCAACTGACTGAGCCACCCAGGAGCCCCGAAAGAGTATTTCTTTAAAAAAACATGTCCTAATTATTAAGATAGTTGATGGCCCCGCAGCCAACACCAACAAATGTGTGTTAATTATTTGCTACGTGCAGGGAAATGTGTGAACAGAGTTTCGCCCTCAAGTGCTCAGGGGAGTTAAAACATGTACACATCCCTGAGAAGACCTCATTGCTGTGGTAAGTGTTCATAGGGAAAATAAGTTACCTTTCAGTGGGTGAGACCAGGGAAGGTGTGGAATGGGGGTGCAGCATGGCTGAGATTTTGGCATGTGGGATTCCTGAGCAGCAGCAGAAGGAGGCATTCCGGGGACGGAGAAGAGGACAGGTGAAGGCAAAGGGTTGGAGGAGCACAGGGAACAGTGAGTCACTTCACATGACAAGGAGAGAAGGCAGAGGGTAGGCAATGGGCAGACACTGCTAAGAATGGATGAGAATTGGGGCGCCTGGGTGGCTCAGTTGGTTGAGTGTCTGACTTCGGCTCAAGTCATGATCTCATGGTTTGTGAGTTCAAGCCCCGCATCGGGCTTTGTGCTGATAGCTCAGAGCCTGGAGCCTGCATCCAATTCTGTGTCTCTGGCTCTCTCTGCCCCTCCCCTGCTCACACTCTGTCTCTCTCTCTCCCTCTTAAAAATAGATAAATATTAAAAAAAAAAAAAAAAAGAATGGATGAGAATTTCCAGGGTCCACTGGTACTAGCCTGATGCCCTGTTAGTAAAGGTACAATTTAAAAGCAAATACGGAAATATCATATGAAAGAATTTACAACAGAAAATACAATATGTAGCCCTTTACTCCTGCAGTAGGTAATTTAATTTAGAAAACCGGGGATGAGTTGAACTAATCTGCCTGGAGGCTTGAAACAATAAGGTCTTTGAGATGTTTAAAAGGGTGTGTATCTGTTACAGCCACTGAGGCCACTAATTCTGGGGTGGGAAAAGTTGACATACCTTGAAATCTTAAATAGGGCAAGGCTTAGGCCATTAACCCACTTACACAATGAACATTCCTAGGGCATGAAAGTCTGGTTCTAGGAGCCTTCCTAGAAATGTCATCAGGGGTGTGTCAATGTTAATATTAGATCAATTATGTATTTTTAGAAACATCATTCCAGTAAGACTACTGAATGCACTGGCAATACTTTGAAAGCCCCCCACCACCCCCAAGATTAAAGTTCCCCAGTTACAAATAGAGTAAACCAAAAGTTAAACCTTTGCAAAAATTCTAACAGGGAATAGAAAACTCCATAGCTTATGGGAGTTGTGACTCTCGTCCCCTCTGAACCCCTTGACTGAGGTGGTATTATAAATGGACTCTTGCCTGCTTTCAGAAAAGATTCAACTCACAAGTATTTCCACTCGTGCATGTATAATAAATATTGGTCTACATTTCAAGCATGCTTCTACGGAGGAAAGCAGAGTTAGCCCGTTGATGTTTTGTAAAACCTTGCTCATTAGGAGAAAACCCTTTTCATTGGCAATAACGGGAGCCAAAACAACAGCACAGAAAAGGAGATTCTGACAACTCCTTTATGTGTACGATCTCCACTATGCACCGTGTTCTTCTGTGTGTGTGATTCTTCTCTAAAGCATTCAGAACCTGGGAATTTACGTTCTCTGGCAGAGCACTGTCATCAGAGATCGAAAGACTTCTACTTCTTTCCAGGTAAAACTAGCACCTCTAAAGAATGACAGCTGACTCTAGTTGTATTAGCCAGGGTTCTCCAGAGAAACCAATTGGATGTGTATATAAATATAAATATAAATATAAATATAAATATAAATATAAATAATATAAACATAAACATAAATGTAAATATAAATAATATAAATATAAACATAAACATATAAATATAAAAGAAATTGGCTCACGTGATCATGGAATTGACAAGCCCGAAATGTGCAGGGCAGGGCAGCAGGCTGGAGACCCAGAGAAGTGTTGCTGTTGCAGCCCGAGTCTGAAGGCAGTCGGGGGGCAGAATTCCCTCTTGCTGGGGAACCTCGAGTCTCTTCTCCTGAAGGCCTTCAACTGATTGGATGAGGCCCACCCACCTTATGGAGGGTAGTCTGTTTTAAAGTGAGCTGATTATAGATGCTAATGACATCTAAAAAATACCCCCACAACAACATCTTGTCTGAGTACCACGGCCCGGCCATGTTGGTGCATAGAATTAACCATCACACTGGCCAAGAGTCAAACACCTTCTGAGTAGAAAAATGCATTATTGACCTCTGTGTTCAAAGAACGCAGTGAAGTCAAGACATCCTGGATTTTTTGTTTGTTTGGTTTTAGTTTTAGGCTGAAATTGCCAATTTTTGACCACTTTTGATCTGCAAAAAAGGGTAACTGGGTATGGCTCAATACAGTTTTTAGGCTTTCCCCAACTGCAGTGATGCTGCCATCATCAGTCGGAGGCTTGATCAGGAAATCACCTTCTTTTTATAAAGCTGATTTCTTTGGAATACCCCTAGGACTTAGCACAAAGTGGTGCCTTTTGCTGAAGAGATGTCTGATTAAAGAAAAGTGACAGCAGACCTCAAGCTGTCTACAGCCAGACTGAACCTCTGCCTCTCCTGGATGGTAAACCCTTGGTATGAACTTTTGCATTTAACGATAACACAAATGAAAAAGTCTTTTAACCCCATTGGGTCTAGGAAGCAATGAACAAACTGCGTTTCTAATGACTTTTCCATCAGGGAGATTATACCTTGGGTGAATTAATCCCAAACATACTTTTTCTAAGCCTTTGTAACTAAGGAAAGCATTGTTTTGATCGACAGTCCTTGAAATATTTCATATGCACGAATTTAAATAAGAATGTCTTGAGCATTAACGTTAAGAGTTAACAAAGAAACGCTTTTAGATCTTCTGGAATGAAGTACGGGAAAGGAGGAGGTGAGCCTTAAATCGGGAGAGCCAAAGGTATAAAGAGGGAGTCTTCCTCTCACACTGAAAGAGGAGCTGGGGGATCCGTGACAAATTATTTCTACAACTGGTTCTGCTCAGATTACTCACTGAATCTTCCGACCATTTCTCTCTTTCTGAAGCTGCATTACTGTTTAACCGATGACTTTTAGATGAAGCGGTGTGTGCGTTTTGGTCCAGTTAACCGTCACGGGAGGGTTTTCAGCAAAATTTTAGACGAAGAGCCCCCAGGGAACCTCCAAAAGGATAATTTACCGGAACCGGCCGACACTTCGTGTGAAAGGAATGCTTAAGGCCAATCTTATGTCACGGGAACAAGAACCATTATGGGTTTATACATTCTAATGGCCTTTTGGGAATTCTTTTTTCTGGACTCTCACCTGGATTAAAGTTTTGATGCATGCTATTTCGACTGTTTTTTTATTTACAGTTTCTATCCTTCCTTGAAAGGTACAAAAGTTTTCCAACAAAACAAAAGAACCCCTGGAACTTTACATTTCCTTTCAACAACCAAGCATTGTCCTCCAGCCAGCTACTAGAACCTTATGTTAACCCCAGGAGAAAATCTTTAAAATTCAAAGTGAAGAAAAGGAGTTTTACCCAATAGAAGTTGATCCTCTATTAAAACTTCAGGAAGGGCTACATTATCTAAAGCCATTCTAGAATTTTATTCATATATTCTGTGGAGTTCACATATCTTTTTCTTACAGCAAACATCACACTGTAGGCCACAAAAAGCTGCAGTACTATTGTTTAATTAGCAGCAAAGTAATATTTTATATCTGGGTAACTGGACAATAAATAGCCTGCTTCTTTGGATGTGGATGTTTAAAATGTATCAGTGCAGCTTCATAATGTGATTGCTATTTTACAGAGCTTATACACACACAAAAAATACGATCTTTGTCTATATTTTATACAAATACAACAGTAGTTTGTGAATACATTTTAAGTACACGATATACATGATAAGCCACTTGATTTCCCCATATCACAGAAGAGCGATTTTTAAATGCAAGAAAAATATACAAAAATTCAGCCTGGAATGCAGATTTTTCTGGTCTATTCTGACTCACACCTTTATCATTAGAACATCTTGAGAGTACTAGTCCAAACACTTTCTCGTCAGCTAAAAGTACAATTTCAGCAGTCCAGCTTATGCTCAGGCATGATGCAATCCATTTCCTAGTGGATTCCCAGTTTTTGTTAAATTCAAAGGGCTGTTAGTAACCTACAGCATGTTCTTCACTCCACACCGTATTACGAAGCCCACTTTTCACTTTGAGTAATAGTCACCTCGCAGACAAAAGCTGGGTTTGTTCCGGTAACATTTGCACGTCCCAGATTTCCTTTTGCAAGTGCACGTGAATACATTGTGGTGGGTGCTGTAAAAGTCTGTTCATGACAAATTGAGTCACAGTATAAAAATATATTGTACACCTTTACGCCTAATGGAGTCCTCTTGTTTTCCTATGGATACAAAAATATGACTGAACGAGACAGAGAAGTTTGTAGCACCATGAAGAGTTGTATCCCAAGTTCCATTAGCAGCATGACCCAACATAATACCGAAGGAGTGTTTCTGAGAAGATAAACATTCATTCTGGTTCGTCTGTACCACTGAAGCTTATACAAGGAAGTGTTTCATACATTAGCAATGGTTCTTGTCATTTCTAGAGCTAGAGCACTTATCAAAAGACACTGCCTTTCCATCCTCAGAGGGCTGATAATGCAGAAGGGCCTAAGGGGGATGAGGGCCTACGTGTGCCTTTACCAATGCTGGTGGCATCGGTCTGCTCTACGTGATCGAAAGGGCGCCCTGGAGGGTTCTTAGCACAAAACTACACAACACGACTCGCGTGGATCTAGATGATCACAGCAAGACTATCTGTGGTGTAGGCATGGCTGCTGACACCCTGCGAGAAAAAGAAGACAGAGTCAACTGAGGCACTACTCGTCAGAGACAACAGTCTGCCATTGCTAATGACGAATGCTCGCCATTTAGAAGATCTCCTCCAATGTCACGTGGATCTCAGTAGGCTAGAAGCAACTTGGGTGAACTGGTATTCTTTAATTTACATACTGGGAAGACAGTGTGTTTTGAGACACGTAAACCTTGTAAAAAAATAAACCATTGTAAAACCTTATGAAAAGACACACACTGATTCTGTGCAATATAGCAAATTGATAAGAAAACACTGTAAAAATGTACCTGTTTAAAATACCATCTACCATTTTTGAACACAAAGCATTATATATCAAAGGCCTACATATATATCATCTAATGGCACTTGAAACAAATTATAATAAGTCTTAAAATAAAAGGCATAACCTATAAGAAAGTTTCTGTAAAGGTTTAGATTCGTTTTGAAAGTGCTATATCTTGTAATATGTGTAGTATAGAGGTTGACCAAGCTCTATTTTTTTTAAAAAAAAATATTGGCCTATATACGTGTATTGCTTACTAGATGAACGATCCTGAATTATGTACTCTTTTAACATTCATTATTAGCTTAATAAAGCAGTCAGCTCTGGCTCATGTTTCAGTCAGTATATGGTTTTTAAAAACCGCTACTGTCCCAATTAACACAATATATCACTATATTCCACAAATGACTAATAAAGCACAAGCAACAAATAGGCAGAAATACACAGCTTGGAAGAAACACGAAATGAAATGAAAAAGTTGCACAAAGAGTGATGTGTGATCAGCCAGGACGACCGGAGTTTTGCAAACTGCACTCGGTAACAGGAGTTTAAAATGTGAATTGTAACAGTGACCACTTTACTATGAAGAAGATATTTGCATACATCAGTGGATAATATTGCTTACGGTGCCAAGACCCTTCCGCACTCGTGCTTTTGTGTCTGCGGATCGAATCTGTACACACGTGTGGAAGTTCAAACTGAATGAGGTTCAATATCTTGTCTGAGGTCCAAATTCTAAGAAACTGAATTATTTTTACGTTTTTACTTAATCCCTTTTTTTGTTTTTTCTTTTTTTAAACCAAGCAAAGGCACTACTAGAAATTTCAAGGGTGAGGCTTCTGGCCACGGGGAGAGTGAAAAACAGCATTGGCAATCATTATTTTTAACACATCCAGGTGATGGAAAAACACATGTCCACTTTTCTTTTTCTAGGAAAAAAGAGCCAGTTCTGTGTTGCATCCTTGTTAGACCATTGTGCAATTAAAGTAAATGAGGCTGCCTCGTGTTTAACAGAAATTCTCTCCAAAAGGGTCTGGTGACCAGTAGAGTCAATGTGAGAAACAAAAGAGCTGAAAGTCCCTCTTCCTCGGAAGCGTTATTTCAAGTCTGTGAGGCAGCGACAGGCAGAGAGGGGTGTTCACGTGAATATTAAGACTCTACAATTCTAACCCAGGTGCCCTGAAAGAAATGCCTCCGTGTATCTGAATTCCGTGCAGGGCGAGAATTAGGCTAAAAAGATATACACGCATATGGTGCCATTCCCCATTTCCAAAATGCTTTGCTGCATAAGTCCTGGTACTCCCTTTTTAATCGTTTATGAGCAGTGAAATACAGCCTACCAAGGCCAGCGTCTCAGGTCATTAATTTGACTTCTCCTGAAGCAAATTTTAGACAAAGTAGTGCTTCCACACTTGTATTTGTGACGTTTACTTAAAAATAGGTTTTCTATTTATTTGTGCTCTGTCACCAATTTCTTTTTCCTTTTTTTTTTTTAATGGTGATTAAAGCAATATTGAACACTAATCATTCAACTAATGATTTAAGTAAGCAATCTGTTTCATAGAAACTAAAGGAAGCAGTAATAAAGCAGAGCTAAAAGCCTACTTTCAGAGCAAATAGTCTCCTAATCAAAAGCTTAGGAGCAGTTTGAAAAAAATTTTAAATGTATTTCCTTATTAACATATATAATTTTAATGCCTTTGGAACACACTTTTTATAAAATGTAATTTTTTAATAATAAAATTTAAATACATAAGTATAAAAACTACTGCTCCTAGAATTTAAAAAAAAAATAGGAGCATGATAAAGTATCAGGAGCCAAAGCTCCCTTAAGAGAGCAACTCTGGTTCTATGAAGTGCGATATATGTGTGTGTGTATAATATATATAGTGAAACCCCCCCTTTACATTATTACAATTTACATTTTTCCACAAATTATACTACTCCCAAATATTTTAAATAACGTATTATATTCCGTAATCTGCACTCATGTTTAGAAATTCTGGGTAAACATCGCAATCTGCAGTGATAATCGGCCCTGTGAATGAAAAAAAGAAGCTTCCGTACAGGGCTAATGAGTACTCAGAAATATTTTTCTTCTCTTTTTCTTTCTTTCTTTTTTTTTTTTTTTTTCAAGAGATATACACTCTTCTATAAACCTTCCCCCTCCTACCCACCCCAACAGACAGGGTCCCCAAATAAGGTGTTAGCAAGTGCTTAATAGATATGTTTCTTAGGCGGATGTCCCAGCTAACACTTAGAAGAATATAATGTGACCTTCGGAAGGATGCTGGTGGTTGTCTACTAGGAGGAAAGCCCATAAGAACTGCTGCGTCCAGGGAACACACTCTTCTGGATCGTCGCTTTCACGTTAAGTAAGAGTGACGTAAGCGATATGCTTTGACTTTACGCCTCAAGAGGCTAGTTTCCAACCCTGGCAACGAGGGACATGATCCCTAGACAGGTTCCCGAGCCGAACCAAGTGCTTTACATCACACATCTGCCTTCTTAGCAGTCTATCTATCACGCCATCCAAGAAGAGACGGTCCGCTCTGGGATAAACACACCTAACACCTGTGTTCCACAATGGCTCTCGATTCTGGGCTAACTGTGGACCGACATTTTAAAATAGAACTGCGACTGCACTTGACCCCACCCTTTGGCCACGAAAGGCGGAAAGGATTAAGGAGCCCAGAGATCGATCCATACACTGACTCTGAAGAGTCCCATGCCGTAACGTGACTAGCACTATTCAATCGGAAAGAGAGCAACTTTGAAACGTGGCAAAAAATATCCTGTGCACTGATTTAAGGCCAACTACTGAGTAACATGGAATGCTGTGTCACCTTCCCAGGAGTCTTTTTTTGCTATAAATACTGGTGCTTTGTGTTTAGGTTTCGTTTTCCTTACGTGTGCATAATAAAGACAGCAAAATATCTGAGCCAGACAATAGCAAAGTCTTCAAAATATACTGACCTGAAATTATGGTATAGCTAAAGAAACATCTATCATCTCCCCAAACTGGATTCTTAATTCATTTGAAACATTTGCTTATGAATCCATTTAGAGACTAGTAAGAATTTAAAAACTCTCAGGTTATTCACATACATTTTAGAAAATTTACATCCTATTGCAAAACTCTTTAACGAGCCAAATGTCAAAAGGCAGAGCCATGGTTATTGGACAGAACTGGACATTTTGAGATCTAAAAGTAATTTGAACGTGGGACTCGTAAGACTTTACCGCTACTGATAATAATGGCTTCCCTAGAGGAAAAACCGTCTTAAAACAGGACAATTGGCAGTGAGCGTGGACAAAATACCCAGGTAAACAGAACTGAACGCAAACGGTTCCGAAGCTCGCTTATAAAAGCTTGTTTCTATGTCATACTGGCTTAATGAAAATCGGTACTGTACAAAAGCAGAAATGTTTATGCTGTTTTAACGTAGGCACTAAAATACAAACGGTCACCTAAGGCAGGGCTACACACAGATTTCTGCGTTCGGTCCACGTCGTGGACTCCTACTGGAAAGCCTGATGGAAACGCGGGAGCGTGGTGCTCGTGCTAAAGCTGCTCGTGAACGCTGCGGACAGTGAGTGCAGGGAGCCGAGACCTATAGTGTTTGCGGGATCCTGAAGATCCTGGGTCTGGGGGGGCAGCTGAGACACAGAAGAATGCGCTTCCTCTTGGGAATAGCTCATTCCGAGGCTCCCCACCGACAGAGGATTATAGGGAGGGCCGTTTAAGGGTATGAAATTAAACAGCTGGGAAAAATCCAAGGCTGGTGTGTTTAGGGGGTCGCTGATGGAAATCGAGCTTTTTGACAGGGACAGGTCCCCTGCGCCATCATCTAGGGAGCCGATCTGAGGATCCAGCCCCAGTTTAGATGATGATGCCTGGGACTCCTGGGATGAGGCGGGCACGCCGCCTTGCAGCTCCATCACGTAACTCTCAATTTCCCCCTTTAGTGGCTGTTCTTTTTCAGGAATCGAAATCGCGTATGAGGTAGAACCGAAGGGGTATTTGAAAGAAAGGTGGTGAGAAGGGTGGACAGCGTCCATATCTATCGGGCACGTCATTCCCAAAGGTAAAGTTGTGATCATCTGGTGGGCGGGTCCCGAGCTCTGCATGGACTGAAACGGAGTGTTGTAGAGGTTTAACTGCAAAGTGTTTGTGAATGGCTTTGACAACAGTTCACTGGAAGGTAAGGACATCACCGGAAGGAGCTCGTCTTTGATAGGCACGGACACGTTGCAGGTGAATGGATCGAGAAAGTCCACCGGTTCCGTCTTGACCTTCAGAAGTTCTTGGTTGTGACTCTTCTTCATGTGGCGAGTCAGGTGATCCTTCCGCCCAAATCTCTGTGCACAGTACTGACAGAGGAAGTCCTTTCTTCCAGTGTGCACCACCATGTGTCTCCGGACGTCCTTCCGGGTGTAGAAGCGGCGGTCACAGTGCTCACACTGGTGCTTCTTCTCCTTGACCCCGCCGGACGACTTGCCCGCGTGAGACTTGAGGTGCTCAAGCAGCACTCCGGTGCTGTCGAACGTCTGCAGGCAGACCTTGCAGGTGAGGTCACCGCTGGTGGCGGCGTGCAGGGCCAGGTGACGTTTGAAGCCGAGCTTGGTGTTGTAGTTCTTGCCACACTCTTCACACTTAAACGTCTCTTTGTTAGGGTCGTGCGTGTGCAGGTGGTTCTTCAGGTGGTCTTTCCGGTGGAACATTTTCTCACAATAATTACACTTGTGGGTTTTCTCAGGAGAATGAGTGGCCATGTGCCTTTGAACACAGACATATTCTGTAAGTACCACGACACAAGTGCTACGGATTCACTTTTCAAACGGAAGCTACGCTACTACGCTACGCCAGAAACTCCCTGATTACGGACGCGTCTTAACTTAGCATGCGCCACAAGGACAGTCGCTACCCCTCGGCTCTGCAGGACTCGAGCCGTTTAAGTTGCCACGTTAGTTTCTGCCGGCCTCTAGCTACGACTACGAAAGCCAATGAGCGAGCCTGAACATACTCACGTAAAACGTCCGTACCCTTTTCTGGCAATTTCTTTGTACGCACGGAAATTCTACTCTCATTAAGCATTGCATTTACAAAAAAATCCAACGACACTAACACGTAAAAGTACGTGGCTCAGAACGCTAAAACTAGCCCACGTCTAATCTACGTAACATTTCCTCTCTGCAAAGCGGCTAGAGAATGTGTATACAGATATATACGTTTACAACGGCTTCAAATGGCCAACATAATAGAAAATATAATCTGAAAGACAAATAGAGTTTAATACCTTTGTAATTTGTACTTAGAAACAAAGGCCTTGGTGCAGTCTTGTTGTATGCACTTGTAGGGCCTCTCTCCTGTGTGAGAGTAGGAGTGAACCTTTAATTTCTCAACACTGTTAAAGGCCTTGTCACACAGTTGGCAAGGGAAGTTTTTTCTTGGTTTGGTTTCACCACGCTTACGTTTCCCTGAAGGGACTTTCTGGGTATCTCTTACTTCTGACAAATCACCAGGAATGACAGTGGCCATCGCAGCCTAAAGCAGGCCTTCTTGTTGGACACTTGGGAACTGCCCAACTCCACTAAATGATTTAGCTTTAGGTGGCTTCTCAAGTTTCATGTGGTCGTAAAAGAAAGCAAAAAGGGACTGGAAAAAAAAAAATAAGAAACAACTAGTTTGTAACTAAACTTAATTTTTAAAAATTTTACTTGCTATGTGACGCTTTTGAATTCAAAAAGGAACCATAAAATGGATTCAGCTGGTCTAATGTAATATCTGTAGGTTTCTTTATATTCGCAAAACACATCTTAACGCATTGCTCAGAATGAACAGTTCACGCACCCCCCTGAAATTCTACCTGACAAATGATCATACGTAGGGAAAGCAGTAGTGATTCTAGGAACTCTCAGGAAGCGTCAAAACGTGACACTAAAAGTGGCATTATTAAGCCTCAATTTTGGCAAGGGATTAGACAACAGAAATCTAAGAGCATAAAAAGGTTTCTGCAAATGTTTTTCCCGTGGAAAAAACCCCTTTAGCCTGGGCAAGCCAACTCTGGGCAGACTCCGTGTTACAGAAAAACACAGAGAAGCAACGGGAAACTCTTAGAAGCACCCTGTGAGCCATTTAGTTCACGGAGGAAGTGCTTCATGCAGACACAGGAGGCCTGAGAGAGTTGAAGGCACCACCCAGGGTGGAGATTTGCTCTCCATTATCGCACACAGAAGGATTTCCGAGTCAAGAGGAGAAATGGCTTCTCTTCTTGAAATCAGAGTATCTGATGAAGTTATACTGAGGCGAGTGAGGATCACGGCTCCTGATCATTCGGGGGGAAGAAAGACTGGGTTGAGGTACTTCTTCCTCGCCTTCTTGCACATCACAGAAAAGGATTCTGTTCATCGGGCACCCTGAGGTTAGTGGATGAGCCCGAGTCATCAGGCCTCTCCAAGAGTTGAGGGCATCCGTCTTTGGCACACCTGTGACCCGTGGGTGGCACACCAGTGAGACTTTTGGCTTGGAGCACAATACCTGTGCGAGGACGCATCATTGTGGCGGTGTTTCGGGTAAAAGGTGTGTCAGAGCTCCGGTTCGTTATGGGTGCTGTGAGGAAGGATGAAGTGTACGTATTGCATGGCAAAGAGTAGATCTACTTAAAAAACTTTTTTAAACTGATTGAAAGCTTTGAAAATTCATGGGCAAGACACAGTGAGTATTACCAACTGTATTTCTCAGAGTAAGGAACCAAGTCCCCAAAGATCCACCTGATATAAAAAGAGTTAAAGGATTCCTCCAGGTTCCTGAGTGCCAGTCTAACAACTCACTTCTAAGGGACACAGAAATGATGAGACCTACAACCTCTTTTAAAAGATACCTGCTTTTTAAAGTGAAAACTGAACGTCGCTAAATGAGTGTTATCAAGTACTGCTCACTTGGACTTCTCATGCTATGATGTCTTTCAAAAAACAACGAAAGCCCATTTCTTTATACCCCTTGGGTTTTGCCATCAGACTCGTTTGCCCTTACGGGCTGGATGTAGAATACGGACTCCTGCAGAGTCCAGTTATATTTGGGCAGGGGCTCTAGACTGAATCTAATTTCTGTGAAGCGAAGTGCATACTGGACTAGATCCCACTGTATTTGAAGGGGGAGGCTGTCCCTAAACAGGCAAAACAGGGCAATTATTCACTCATTGGCTAAAAAGTAAAGCCTGTGGGTAAGTTAACCAGTGTGTGCTTCACGTATACTTTTCTTCGTCAGCAGGAAGACACAAGCAAGGCCTTCCTTCAAGCTGTGCAAACTGTCTGCATGCCTTCTGCTGTTTAAAAGTGACATTAACACAGTCAACACAGGTGACATTACTGATGCTACCACAATACGCTCTCCCCGTTTTAGAGTTTCCTCATCTCAGGGACTTGTTCTTTTCTGGTTATATCCTCATTCAAGAGACAGCTTCTCTCTCTCTCTCCCTCTCCCCCTCTCGCCCTCTCTTTCTCTTTCTGTCTCTCAGAAAGATCTACACAGCTGTTTTGCTGTGACCAGCAATGACACTGTAAATTGGTAGAAAGCACTGTGCCAATGCAGGACAAGACAGCAATTCTGACCACTTCATTTCCTAACATCATGCTTCCATGCACTTATTTAGAGCACTGTGGGAAACAAGCTGATAAATGTTTCGACTGTAAAATCAACACGGAATGCTAAGTATCTGAGGCCCTGTTTATAACTAATATCTGAAAATATTTCAAAGACTGGTCATATTTGTCACTGTTGTGTTTAGAGATCCAAGCATAAGGGGCAGAGAATTTCAGTTGAGAAAAAAATGGCAGCTTCTAATAAAAAAAAAAAAAAAAAGGTATTAGAAGTAAACCATGAAACACTATACAGACATGGATTATATTCAAGTTGGTGATACTCAATATGGAATAACAAGTGAACTTCATCATCTTTGGATGTACATACTGAGCAATGAAGAACTGGAGATTTCAAATATTACACGTTTCTAAGACCAGCTGAAGTTTTTTCATGGCTAATAATATCTTTTCATCTCAACATATTACAAAAGTCAAATTACTTACAGGTGCATTTAAAACGATAGGATAATACAAGGTTGTGGGTTCGACATGGAATAAAAGCCCACCTTCATAATATGCATATCAATCTAATGCTTTAAAGAGACATGCACAGAATGGCAGTGATTCTTGTTCAGTGCCTACCTGGTGACAGGTGGAAAGAGCCTCAGACCTTGATCTCAGCCAGTTCCATTGACTCTTCGTGGAAGAGAGCGGAATCCAGTCCTTCCCATTTTGGCCAATCTATGAAACAAAACATAAGAGTGGACTACACTCTAAATGGGACTGGCACGTAAGTGATAGAAAATAAAGAATGAGAGAATTGCAATTTCATGGCACATGCTTACATTCCATACTCTGCTGATAAGTCATGCATTAATTTTCACCAGTTGCAAATTTGTATTAGTTCTAAGCACGTTTACATGACCAAATAAATGCAGAAACAAAAAGTAAGGTGGTATTACCTACATAAATGGCATTGTGTGATGCTGAATGACTCCCCACTTCTTTCCCAAATTCAATTTAATTTTTTAAGTCTAACTTGCCTACTGAGAGAAATGGATGTTAGAGTCGCTCTTTGTAAACCGAACCGATCAGCATTTCATTGAGCTTAATAATAGTACGGAAGAGACGAACTCAGTGCGTCTGGAACCTCACCACAGGACAGCAGACTCCTGAAGCCAGCACCTTGTGTGCCCACAGTGCACACACTCATGGGCTTCTCGGAGCTACACTTCGGTCACCTGCAACACCTGCCAGTTTATTTCTCGGAATGCTGCGCAGGATGGCTGAAATGTAGCGATAACTCTGTGCTCTTTGGATTTCAAAAGCATGCAAGGGAAGTTATACACAGGTGTGCTGCGGAGGCATCAGGAACGGAGCGTCGCTGGGTTTTAAAAGGTCACTGTCGAAAGATCTTCAAAGTATCTTTACAAAATGCCTATTAGCATGATCTTCAGTAAACTGAGGACATGCGCAGGAAACAAATCTGTTAATAATTCTCGATGGTACAAGTCAATGCGAAAAGAATGGTCAAGAGGCGGAGAAAAAACTAGGATTCTCTACTGGAGCGACTACAGGGCACAGAGAGGTTAATAAACTCTGAATATTTTAAAGGCGAATGTTCAGAAATCGTGACTGTAAGAACACGAGAGGGGCGACAGAAATCAAGTAGTTAAAATATAGTCGTGAAAGGATTCCCTAATGACAAGTTAAGTGAAAATAATTTTACTTAACGTTCCAAACACAAATCTAATTAATTTCCCCTGAAATCAAATTGTCGTACTTTTAAAAATTTGTTGTGTAAATAAAATATTGACTAGAGGACATTCCAGCATCATTACAAGACTACTAAAAGTACATTTGAAAGCAGCATTATTCTCATAGTTTAAAAAATAAGAAAAATAAAAACTGTGACTAATAAAAGATATTTAAAAAGTTAAAGCGAAAGCTCCATTCTTTTGGAAAGCACAGGACATGCATAAATGGAAGAACTGAATTCTGCACATCAAAATTGCAAAATAATAAAATTAACTTTGTAAATACTTACTTGCCCAGGGCACATACTGAGGTTTTGGTAGGGTAGCTAAGCACATGAAAGCCTGTTTTGTATATTACGTTATTTCAGTAATATAAATACCTTACAAGTGCAGAGTGTTTTCATCTCTATGATCTCCCTGGGACTCAGTGGACCTGAGAGGTGGATTTATCATCACTGCCATTTTAGGGGGAGAGGCCCAAAGAAGCTGAATAGCCTGACAGCACCTATGTGGTCAAGAGGTGGCAGAAGCCCTAAAATTCCTTTTTCGCTCTTATAGGCCTGCGTTCTAGGAGGAGGACGGGTCGGCAAACGAGTTTGCAAGTGGATAAATCCTGTGGTGCCACTTAAAAGACAAGACCAGGGAACAGTGCCGTTCCCCCGATCGGAGCTGCCAGTACGATCCCCCCCAAGGAAACAAATACAAGACTTTGCTTCTTTTAATAAAGGCAGTTTGTGAAGTAAATTTTAAGTAATTGCAGCAACGGTTAGAATAACAACAGCATACCTATCTGGGTGGATGGTGGTTTGGGTAGGAAAAAAGTGTAAAAACCAAAGTGGGCCAGTAAACAATACATTCGTGTAGTTTTCCTGACCAGGAGAAATTTCGCTGCATTTCAAGTAGATGCATACAAATTTCACGGATGCTTCCTCTTCAATGTCATTTATAAAAAAAATCCTTTAGAGTTGAAGTATTTCAACAGTTTAAAATCTGAATCTTGATGTGAAATGTTACTATTTCAAAATATTACGTATTTTACAGTCTGAAATAAAATCATAAAGCCATCATTTTCATTCATTTTATCACAAAACATAATTCTAAAGTCACAGTTAATTTCCTTAAATTCAGTCTATTTTGGGCTCTTATGAATGACCAAATAATTTCAAAGGGCTGCTAATTATTTCCTCAAACAAAGGACACCAGCAGCTGGTTAGACTTCATTATTATTGAGCTTGATAAACTAAGCATTAAAAAACATACAGTTCGCATTTATGTAACCCTAACGAAAACGTCAACTCAAGTTACTTCTGGGTTCTTTTTTACGGGAACAGGAACAACTTTTAAAAAGTATTGTAACTACCGTCCTGAAAAGTCTGCAACAAAATGTGTGCTCCTATCTTTCTTTTTTGTGCGTCAAAGAGCGGTTACCATGTTCTTCAGAGGATTACAATTCTCCTTTGCCTTGATCTAAGAATTGGGAAGCCAGGTAGAAAATGTACATCTACCCGTTTCAAATAGAAACTAACACCTCAGAATGCCCTTCCAGTGTTTGCTGGTGTTAAGAACGCACGTTTTTTTCCTAGGGCAACTTGCACACATAAAAACAATGTATGTTTTTATGAATGTATTTAGATGTTTGTATTTTATGAATGTATTTAGATGAATGTATTTTAGAATGTATGTTTTACATTCTAAAACAGTGACTCACACGGAAACATAACAAGCAAAAATGAATCATACATCAGAGGGTCTACTAAAACAAATTCCTCTGGGGACGCCGGCCTAAGAACAGCCCTGTACTGAAACTTTCTGTGCTTTTAAATTCCACAGTTCTGATTGTCATTTGTCTAACAGCTGTGAATTTTTACAACACTTACCTGCATCAATACTTCTTTCGTATTTAAGTTAAAGGTCAAACATGTACTTTGATAGTTAAGGGCAAATGCCATCGATAATCAAAGCTGTGTTTATTCTCCCATGTGTTAATCATAAAACACCATTAGTAAACAATGCAGAAAACGTCAACATTTGCTTCAAACATGTCTTTCATATAGATAGGTAGCTTGCAAAAGGAAACTTACCAATAGTTAATACTTTAACTGACAAGTACAAAACACAACAGAACTTTGAAGAATGTGGAAGAAATTAACAAGATCACATAACCGAGGACCAATTTTGAAGTAAGGGCGATGGCATACTCAGAACGCTTTTTTGATTGTGAATGTAATGTGGAAATTTTTATGGCATTCAATTTCTGTAAGTCTGTAAAATCTCTTATTAATGAATAATAAAAGGAAAAATATTATCTTGCAACTACAAAGACCTAAGCCTATTAAAAATTGATGGTGGGGCAGGAGCTGTGTCAGTGTTATTCATTGCTGTTTCTCATAAAAGTAAACATTTTTTTGAATGAATGAAAATAATTAAAGCAGGGCACGTGCCTTCCAGCGTCAAAACGGACTTACAGGCTTGCTCGATCACCGGAACAGACATAGGACAGAATATACGTTATCTATGTTCAAGTAAAAAATTATATAGTACAGTTACAATTTGGTCCAATAAACTAAATAAGCCACTAGAAAGGGAGACACGGCCAAGAGCTGGGATGGCACCTGACCCGCCCGAGTTGTGAGCACTCAAATAACAAGCCTCATACTCAAAATACTTAAAATTACTGTACTTATTTTCCCGGAGAAATCATAGTTAACTAAAATAGTAAAAATAAGGCTGCCTGTTTTGAATAATGGTACTTGATGTTTTCAACTTTGAAGCAATCCATTAAAATGTAGTTCTAACATAACCCTTTTGAAACTTACCATAAAATTTAGCTTTACTGATAGGTAGAGGGCCTTATATTTAAAAATCAAATAATAGAAGCCAAAAGAGAAGTGAAGGGAAAAAGCAGACCTATTTGTTTTTAAGGCCCAACGGGAAAAACTCAACCAATTCCAAAGTGGAACCAACACACTCCAACATCGGTTCTCTCTCTGTACAATGAGGATGTTCCTTTTTGGGGCACCTTGAACCCGGGTATGGCTGTTTATTACATTTGCTAGAGTATCCAGTGAGGAGGAACAGACAATCTGATGAAGATGGAATATCCAAGTAAATTTTATCTTCCAATTCTGAAATGTTTTCATTGGTTATTGATTTTATAGAACATAAATGTCATGTTAAAATTTTTTTTTTCTCTTTTAAAAGCTCTCTTTTAATGATCCATAACTTAGAAGTTAGCATTTCATTTCAACTAGTACGTGGAGGATTCTTCCCCCGAGACTGTATATTCTCATCCAAATAAAAAACTAATGGGGCGCCTGGGTGGCTCAGTCAGTTAAGCGTCCGACTTCGGCTCAGGTCATGATCTCACGGCTCGTGGGTTCGAGCCCCGCATCGGGCTCTGTGCTGACAGCTCGGAGCCTGGAGCCTGCTTTGGATTCTGTGTCTCCCTGTCTCTGCCTCTCCCCTCTTTCTCTCATTGTCCCTTTCTCTCTCAAATGTAAATACACATTCAAAAAAATGGGGCGCCTGGGTGGCGCAGTCGGTTAAGCGTCCGACTTCAGCCAGGTCACGATCTCGCGGTCCGGGAGTTCGAGCCCCGCGTCGGGCTCTGGGCTGATGGCTCGGAGCCTGGAGCCTGTTTCCGATTCTGTGTCTCCCTCTCTCTCTGCCCCTCCCCGGTTCATGCTCTGTCTCTCTCTGTCCCAAAAATAAATAAACGTTGAAAAAAAAAAATTAAAAAAAAAAAAAAAGAACCTGCTTAAAAAAAAGCAAATAAAAAAATACACATGGGTGGGATACCAGGTATTTCCATTTTCTTCACAAAGGGCAATTTTAGTCAGTATTTGCAAACAGGAAACGAGAGGGCAATTGTGCACAAGGGAATCAATGGTGCCTGAGAAAGAGCGAAGAATCGCAATCGCATCTGAATGCAAAGATTGCTTAATCAAAACTTTAACTGTTCTTAGAGGTTTTCCTGGCTTTGTTTTTTTTTGGCATGAAACATTTCCAGAATATCGGTGCTCTGGCTAGGTATAAAGTAGGTAGGTGACTCACAGGTCCGCTCCTTTGGAAAACTGCCTATCTCCCAACCTGTGAGGGGTTGTTGTTGTCACTCTTACGTTCCCGGGGCTACAACAAAAATGCTTGATATCAACTCTAAAAATGTTGACACTGATGGGCCCCCGACCTTTGGAGAACATGCCTCCATTCATTTATGGCTGCCTGCCTGACACTACTCAATGACAAACAGCATCCTCCGGGTTTTGGGTCTGAACTCTCCAGGCACTCGTACTGCATATGCCTAAAAGGCCAACGGGAAGGCAGAGACAGTACACATGAAAACTCATGTGACGAGAAAGCAAAAGTTTTCTGTAGTTACAAAAGCTCATGCAGAGAATTAGTTTGAGGCCATCTCAAAGTAAAGTGCACTTTAAAGACAGGCTTGTGCTATGGGATACAAAGAGGTATAAGTGTTAAGTGTGTGTGCAACATCTTGAGCCGCACTAAACTGTCTCAGGAAGATAGCCCACATCCAGGTAAGGCTCTATGTGTGTCATGACTCCCTAAGTTATGCCCATGTGGCCGTCCAGACAGGACACCACCAGTCTGGAAACAGCCGCTTCTATATATTCCTATATAGTTGAGTAAATAGTATCAGGTCTAGGCAGAATGGTCAGGTCAGGGTGGCCACTCCCTCCTCCACCTCCAGAGGGCAGGTGCACCGCCCCGGCCATGGCAATGAGAAGAGACTTGATAATTACATTCCTTGGCCGATTTTACTTGAGCGAGAACGAACTTCACAACTTTACCTCTCGGAGTTTAAGCCTGTGCCCGGTAACGCTCTTCTTGGAATTACTGGCCTCTCCCCCCCGGGGATCCTAAATTCATCTGCAGGGAGACTGTTACTTATCCTTATACCCCCAGCACCTGGTCAGTGTTCTGGCATGTAGCAGATGTTCGATAAATATCTGTTGACCATAACCATAGTCCTGATAAGGAATTTCAGGAATCAAAACGAGCAGGTAAACACACGTGTTTTGATGTTTCTGAAATTTCAGATCAGCGCAAAGCAAGCTCAGAAGGCGGCTTGTAGAATGACGCTGTTAGTCTGTTCTGGCAGAGGAGTGGAAGGGAACCCAGGGGATCATCACAACCACCCGGGGGTCCCTCCTGTTTCGGTCCGGGGGCGCTGAAAGTCAGGGACACGTGGGCATGTGCTACTCAGAGGCCTGCGGGTGACCCGTCAGGCACTGCAGAGACACGCCTGGGTGGTGCTCAGTCGGCCTGCATTTTCAGAACATCTCTGCTTTCAAATGTTCTATTCCATACCTCCTTGAGCGCATGCAACCGCGTCGATTACGATTTACCGTTTGCAAACAGCCCATGAAGTTTTATAGGAAAGAAAAAGGAACAGGGTGGAACTCAAATTCTTTAAAGAGGATGTTCTTCACGTGAAATTAAAATGTGACGCTGAAATGACCTTGAAAATGTCAGAGAAAACGTCTGCGGGATTACCGACACAAGAGAAATCAAAACGGGAAAATCTACATAAATGTCGTTGGCTAAGGAAAAGTAATGGGAAACAGTTTTCTTTTTTTCTAGCCGCTAAAGCAGTTGCAACAAAACCTAGTGGACAAAAAAATCCACAACCTGTAACACTAAAAAACTAGGAACATCTTCTCATATACCTTAAAAATGGACTGTACAAATATACAAATGTCTCAAAACAGTATGCTAACTAGATTTTTAATGCTTACTCTTCACAGATACTGTGATTAGGAATTTCAGCCAGATTAATTTATGTACCTTTTACTTGACGACAAAGCTCTGTTCACATATACTGTGGGACCTCGCCGGCTCCCAGCCTGCATCCTTCTTCCCCCAGAGCTGGGTCCCTGCCTGCCCTCGGTGGAGCTCATGACCCCATTGGGCCCATCGTCTGGCACTTGGCACGGCCCTCTTTGTTCTTATCATTCTACCTCTCCTAGGGCCGAGGGTCCTGGCCTCTAAACCTCAATCCTGCATCAGAAGTCCTGCTGACAGACTTACCTGGTACCACATCCACGGGTGCCTGGATGTCCAAGTATCTCTACACCTCGACGCTGTGCCACTGAGCTGCACCTAGGGGCCGGGAGATCTAGATGCCTGGGTGTGTCCCCTTTCCAGCAAGGCTAGCAAACTGCTCTTGTCCCCCTGGGTCCCTTATCCTAGCATCTGCCCCATCCCAGCAAGCAGAGACAGCAGCCCTCCCCACCTGCCCGTAGTTAATCAGATCCCTCCCCGTAGACAGAAGGGAGATAGACTGGTAGCGTGGGACAGTCTATCACTCCGAGCAAGATTCAGAGAAAGAGGAGCTTAAGAGTTCATCTGCAGGCTATTTGGGGAAGATGAACAAGTAAGCTTTTACAGCAGCAATGCAATTTGTGCACAAAGGGAGACTGCTCACTGCCAGTATTCCAATCCTTCCATCAGACTATAACTATTAATAAAGTCCTGCTGAACACAATACGTATTGATAGACCTTAAAATAGTAAGTGGCATGCTTATTATGTGGCATGCTTTTCAAAGCTTTTAATGTGACGTCTTAAATTATTTAAAAACTGAAATAATGGATCACTTTGAAAGCCATGCCATATAATGATAAAAGCCACCTACCTGAGGCCCTGCTCCAAACTCTACAAGGTAACCTTATTAATAGATCATCACAGAATGGAGCATTCTGGGTGCCAAATACGGCCAAGGCAGCACCAAGAGGCAACCTAAAAAGAAAAGAAGAGTTAGTTTGAAATTCCAAAAGTCAGAACCAATCTGGTTAATGGCATATGAACCAAACTGGTTTTTATGCATTATCATATTTTTATACTTTATCGGAAAAGCTAGCTCAATTCCTGTTAGAAACAAATACGAAACAATTTATAGTACATTGAAAAGCGAAAAGTAAGTAACTCAAAATGCCTGGATTTATAGATTTCCCCCCAAATCCCAAGTTCTCTAGATTGTTCATATTTTTACTCAAATATTCCCAATTACTGCCATTTCTCAAAATTGCCACTTATTTCCCTCATTTGTATTTCAAACACATCCACTATTTTCTCTATAAAATTTTCAGAAAAACTGTTTGGGGTTTTTCTAAACACCAGCTAATGGAGAAACGCTGCCCAGGAGTGTTTCCCTGAGGCCATGTGGTCACAGGCCAGGGTGCAAACCGGAAATGCCCTCAAGTAGAGACAGAGTAAGGAGACAGAGAACTGCTCAGCTCCTGCCTGTGTCTTTATGATGAGACTATTATTTGTCTGAAAGCGAATTCGCAGCTGGCAAGTCTGTCTTCAAGAACACACGAAGAGGCAGCAAGACGCATTCCGAAGTACTCGGGGATCTGGATGAGCCACCGCTTCGTTCTGTGGGTACAGGTGACGAAGGCCTACCACCAAAGGCGCTAACCGAGGCAGGAAAGGGATGCCAGGAGTCTCTGCAGAAATCCTCGGCTTCGTTTCTCCAGACCAGAGAGTCGACGCTCAGTCATACGTGGCTGCCGCTGATTAAGACAAACAGCTGACACTGATGCAATAAATATTGCCAACAACTATTACATGCGGCATCGATCTGAAATTCCTGGGGATGCAAACAGGCGCGGCCCCTGTTCGCAAGAGAGCTGCGGCCAGGGGAGAGATGCCTGATGTCAAGTGAGGCGATAGGACTGTTAATTAAAACAAAAGCTGCCATAAGGCAGTATTACAGGGAGGAATCAGCAGTGTATAGGGTATAAACAAGTACCAGAGGGTCAGAAAAGGGAAAGAATACAACTGAATTTTGGTGACTGTGACCTTCCAGAAGGCACAATCAGGAGAGGGAGGGGGGAGGGAAGGGTGTGCGGGGGGGGGGGGGCATGCCAGTTAGCCAGAAGAATTCCGAGATTGGAAGCCTGGCTTATTACATATTCTGAGGCGGTGCTCCGGCCGGAGTGTAGTATGGTTTACAGACACTGGTTTACAGATTCTAATGACAGAAGAGCACTAAACCCAAATGGCTGGGACACTGTACGCTCACGTACCAAGGACGGCAAGTGGGGCGGTTATGAGACGCTGAGAACAAGTACTTGGGGAGGTGGGGTGGGGGAGAGGAGAGGAAAAAGAAGGGAGAGAAGAAAGTATAGGGCGTGCTGGTGCAAATGAGACACAGCAGCTGGGTGCTGGAATAGTCTGAAGCAGAGAGCTGAGAACCAGCAAAAACAGGCATCTCCTAGAAAAACGCAGACAAGCCCTTGAGTGCCTGACCACAGTAACAAAGGAGATAAGAAGAAGGCAGACCTAGTTGTGTGGCTGACTCTTGTAGAGACGGATTCAAACCGAGTTACTGATTAACTCGTGTCGGTGCCCAGAGGCCACCGCTTTTAAGACAAAACTAGGTAATTTAAAGACGTGATGGGCAGAGACAGAGCTTCAGATAGAAGGAAGGACAAGGTGGCAACCACCACGAAAAGACAAAGCTACTCAGAATGTAGATTGCCGCTCCCGCATTAAGACACCACCCCACAGCAAGAAAGACCGTGGGGGTGGAGTGGGAGGGAGGGGACAAGTGGGGCAGGAGGAGGAGGCAGAAGCACCCCCAGGTGGATTGCCAGTTGGGCAAGGAAATGACTTCCAGCAAAGGGAGGCTCTCTTCCAGAGAGCTTTGCACTGGAGAAGAAAAGGGCTGGTACCTAAGGGGGGACTCAGGATGCCAGGTGGGACAGACCTGGGACAGCTTCTGTGCTGAGTGAGCATGAAGAGGCAGGGAAGAAGATGGAGCAGATGGGAGCCTGAGAAAAGGGAGAGGTTTTCATCTTAGATGACAAGAGGAGCTTCTTCTTCTTCTTCTTTTTTTTAATGTTTATTTTTGAGAGAGAGACAGAGTGTGAGCAAGGGAGGGGCAGAGAGGGAGGGAGACACAGAATCCGAAGCAGGCTCCAGGCTCCGAGCTGTCAGCACAGAGCCTGATGCGGGGCTCGAACTCATGAACCACGAGATCATGACCTGAGCCCAAGTCGGACGCTTAACTGACTGAGCCACCCAGGCGCCCCGCATCCCTGATGCTTTAAAAAAAAACATAAAAAAAAAGTTTAAAAAAAAAAAAAAGTTTGATGTAAGAACTAAGTTTCTTAGTAGCTGCTGGTGGGAGTGTAGACTGTTAAAATTTTCTGGACTACGTTGTGGAAATATGTCATCAAAGCCTTTTAAATGTTCATATATGCTGACCTCATGAATCATTTCTAAAAATGTAAGCAAAAAACAACAACAACAAACAACAACGAGTATTCAATCACATGGGGAAAACACTGATATGATGCATTTAAAAAGTAAGACAGAGAATATACTATGATTCCAATCTTGTGAAGTCTACCCTTAAACACTTAGAACTATTCCCCCGTAATACCCTTAAATGTATCTAGGTTATTTTTAAAAATTATCAAGATATACACTTTATATTCTTCTGTATTTTACAAATGTCCTACTTTTATATTGAAAAAATATTTTACCAAAAAGAATGGTTTTCCAAATAACGGTGCTGGAAAAGTTTGTTGTCCATTAACAACAACAACAACAACTTGAATCCATACCTCACACTATATGTAATCTTAACTCCAAGTGGATCATAGACACCAATGTAAAACCTAAAACTATAAAAATTTTGGAGCAAAACAGACAAAAATCTTGTGACATTCAGTTACTCAGAAATTCCCTGGCTGCAACATTGAAACCTCAACCTATAAAATAACATTGATAAACTGGATTTCATCAAAATTTAAAACTGCTATTCAAAAGAGAACGTTCAAAAAATGAGAGGACGAGCCACTAGAAGAAAATCCTTGCAAAGCCTGGATCTGATAAAGACCTTGTACCTGGAATATACTAAGAACTTCCAAAACTCAACAATAAGAAGACAAACGAATTGAAAGATGGGAAAATATCTGAATGGACATTTCACCAATGAAGATGGCCAGTAAGCACATGAAGAGATGCTCCACATCATTGGTCCTTACAGAAACACAAGTTAATATCACAGTGAGACAGCGCCATCTACCCCACTAGGATGACTGCGATGAAAAACACTGACCGTCTGACTGCATCGGGTACTGGTGAGGATGTAAAGCAAACGGAACTCGTGCCACTAGCAAGAAGGAAAAAATAATGAAATCTTTTTCAAAGTCTGGCAGTTTCTTAAAATGTTACGCACGTGTCTACCATATGACACAGCCATGTCACCACCTATGTATTTACCCAGGAGATACGAAAACCTGTATCTATACAACGACTCGTACATGGATATTCATACCAGCTTTATTTGTAATAGTAAAAAAAAAAAAAAAAAAAACCAGATACGACCCAAATGGCCATCAATATGGTGAGTGGATAAGCAAGCTGTAGCAGATTCCTGCAATGGACTACTAATCAGCAATAGACGGGAAGGAACTATTAATACGCACAGTAACGTGGAGGAACCTGGAAATAATTATGCCGAATGAAAGAAGTCAGACAGAAAAAAGCGTATATATGAAATGATTCCATTTATATAAAAGTCTAGGAAATGCAAGCTAATCTGTAGTGACAGGAAGCAGTTCGGTGGTTATCTGGGGACAGGAGGGGGGCTTGGGAGGGACAGCTCACCAAAGGACACGAGTAAACTTCTCGGAATGATGGTTATGTTCACTATGTTGGTTGTGGTGAGGGTATCAGGGATGTGGACGTAGGTCACAACTTGGCAAATTATACACTTTAAATGTGTGCAGTTTATGAAGATATCAGTCATACCTCAACGAGCCAGAAAAAAAGCCCAAGTTTTCATGTTGAGAAAAAACAAATTACTGAGGATGACCAACAAATCTTCATGTGAATTCACTCAAGTTTGCAAACAACAACAACAACAACAACAACAACAAAAACCAAAAACCAAAAACCAAAAAACCCAAAGCACACCACTTTCTGTGAACTGATAAACTAAAATCCTTTGTAAGGGCAATGACTCAAAATGACTAGAATCTTCCCTTCCCATTCAGAGGGGGGAAAAAGAAAAAGAGGAATATTGGCTTAAATGGAAGAGCCACATTCAGTCCTTACTAGAAAGGGGATGTCTAGGCGGCTTGAGAGCCACATTCTCAGCTGTTGCCCGTGGAGGAAGCCAGTGCATTTCACCTGTTGCTTTAGAGACTGGCACATCGTGCTATGTGATTTAGAGGCTCCAGGAATACACTCTGGTTGGAACTGAGACCTACAAATAATAAATAGTTCTGGAATAAGTTCCCTTTATCAAATACCAAAGGAACTACCCGCCGAAGCGATTCCCTGCAGCCTCTGCACGTACCTTTTAAATATGTTAATTCGTGGCAGCCTTGAAAGAAAGAAGTGCCAGGCTAATTGGCGGGCTTGCCTTTGATTAATTAAAAGTAAGTAACCCTGGGGCCAAGATACAAAAGAACAGGTATCAGCCATGCTTGGGCAGGTACTGCAGGTAGAGGGAGTCAGAAACTTCGCGGTGCGTCTGGGTAACTTGAGGCAATTTGTTATTTTTGGAGCCACAGCCAGAGGCAGGCGCTGGAGCTAAGAGACCGGCAGCGGGTAGAGGGGCCTTGCGAGTCATGTTACCGAAGGCTGAGCATTTTTAAATTATTCTGATGATTTACAAATTACCCTAAATGTGGGCACCTGTACGATTTGCTGCCCCCCACTCCCATCCCCGGCCACGTTTCTAGGTAATTCAGAAGACGACCAGCCTTCGTGTGCTTTTGTTGCTTTCCGAAACGGAAGGGAGTGTGGGCTCTCCTTTCGGGTTTTATTTAGCTTAACCTTTTTCCAGAGAAATCTGACCTTCCCGAGTTATAAACTCATTTCTTAGGCCTCTGCAGCGTTTGTCAACATGTAATTAACAAAAAGGGGTGGAAAGCCTTCAAAGGGAGGCCCCCACCCGGGACCTGGCCGCCCCTTCTCCCCTGCAGGACACGCCCGCCTTGCTCCCTGTGCCCCACTCCGAAGGGCCCCTGGGTTACAGAAAGCCGCCCTCCCGTGACCCGTGACCCGAACGGCACGCTTCTGGCAATCTCCGTCTCACTGCTCCTCGGTTCCTCTGCTGCGGAGAGGGCCTCGCAACCTGAGCGCCTCCACCCGGTCACAGAGCCCAGGGCAGCACAGGGGACGGTGCCTGGACGCAAGGGACTTGCCCTCCGGGAACACAGCGGTGTCCGAATCCCGCCTCGGCCCTACTGTAACTTCAGACGACTGGATGGCTCTTCGGCATTGTCCTCTGCAAGGTGGGAATAAATACTTACCTTGCGGCGCAAGGTCAGCGGGGTCACGGATGGAAAGTTCTGGCTTAGTTCTGAGGGTTCAAAACGCAAAGCCATTATACTCAGTGTGTTGTTCAGAAGTAAGTGCCGCCCCCAGATGGCCTGAAGTGCACTTAAAAATAGGGGGTTTTGTTCTGGTTTGTTCTTGTTCTGGCCCCGGCTCCCACAGAATCACAGCTCGCACGATCCCTGACGGACAAACAGTGGCGGCGCTCCGTGAAAAGACGACCACGCACACAGATGTGACCGAGATGAGTACTGAAGTGACGTTTGGTAAGCGGTATACTCTTGATCGTCTCATCTCTGCGACACAGGTGGTGTGTACCTTAACTCTGATGGTGGTCACAGTCACAGATAACCCCAAATCACAGCTACGACAAAACCAATCCACGGGGAGCCAAGGGCCATTCTGCACGTTGAACTGAACGTCGATTTGGTGATAACGTGATCGTGACCATCCAGGCATGGACTGACCCTTGCCTGCGGCTTAACTGTGGTGAAAGATTGCATCGTGCCTCCGAAAATATAAAGATCACCCCAAATCAGAGAAAATAGCTACATGTTAGGGGGGAAAAAGGTACTGCATCGAAGTACGCCCGCAGTAAACCGAAATTCCACACCGTGACTTCTCGAACGTGGGAATGTCTCTCTCGCATAGCATCAGACTAATCCCCTGCCCTCATCCTCCCGAATCTGACGCAAGGGCTGGCAAGAGGAGTGTGAAGAGGAATCCCATCTTGCAGAGCCAGGCCGGTGGAGGGATCAGGTATGCAGGGGAGGCACAGGGAGGAGACGGGGATCCAATCCTGGGGCAAAAGACGAGTGCTCAACTGTGACACACCACCAAGGAGGTTGCTCCAGCGGGAGGTAACTTCTCCCAGTTTTAACACAAGCCGTGTGTGTTTTCTGAGATTTCCGAACGGTCGTACCCGTATTACTTTTACACTCTTGCTCGTCCCTTGGCAGAAGAAATGTTTCTAAACACTAGATGCAATTTGAACGAAATAAATTTATATGAGGTCCACCTTGGCACACAGTACCTTTGGCAACAACGCAGTTTATGTCAAATAGATGTGTAGGTACCTGCCACAATACTGGACTTGCTTGTTTTTTTAGCATTTAAAAAAAATGTTTATTTATTTTGAGAGAGAGTGCACATGAGCAGGGGAGGGGCAGAGAGGGGGGGAGAGACAGAGAATCCCAAGCAGGCTCCACACTCCGAGCAGAGCCTGACGAAGGGCTCCATCTCACGACCGTGAGATCATGACCTGAGCCGAAATCAAGAGTCAAACACTTAACCCACTGAGCCACCCAGGTGCCCCCGTTTTTAAGAGTTTTACTGGCACTGATCTTGACCATAAGGTAATGAATGATATAGAGACCTGTGTATGTATTTTTCCATGTATTTGCCTATGCAATATGCACGTTTTGGCCTTTCTGAACCTCAATCCCTTTAACTGCAAAGTGAACACGGTCGATTCTTGATTAAGCGGAATAGCCGGAAAGTAAGGTAGAAGGTCACAGAAAATCATGGCTAAGACAAAATTGATCACAACGGTACGCTGACTTATTGTCCTTTTGCTTTTTAAACTAAATTTCATTTGGGTAATTTAAAGCTGCAGATCAATCCGTGCTGGGCCAGAGGGGGGAGGAAGCGACTTCAGGAGTAACAAAAAAATAGCAAAGAAACTCTTGGGTCTGTCTCCAACAGCTTCCGCTGGGTACCGGCGAGGGCCACGGAGTAAGTTCCACCACAGCAGAGATCTTGCTTTTTACCGACCCTTTCCGGGTCCCTAGTGTCTAGAACAGTGGATGCCCGAGGAGGTGCTGCAACATTTACTGAATGAGTAGCAGGAGGAAGAGAAAAGAGGGAGGGAGGGAAGGCTTCCCTTCTACTGGCCAGGGTGGAAGAAGACAGCTCCCCAACCTACTTGATGACCTTTGTGAAGGATTAAGAATTGACCGGATACTTTAAACTTGGAAATTCTCTCGGATTTCCCTGGAGTATCCGGCAATCGAGAAAACCTTGTTCTCTCTCCTCTCTTGGCCCACCCTCAACAGATACCAGGACACTGCAGTCACTGTGCCATCTTGTGGTCATGTCTCGCAAGTTCGTCTTCCTCAACATACCATTAGAGTCTCCCTACCTGCACAGAGTCTCTGGGAATGAGCTGTAAGAGTAAAGTTTTGGGTAAATAAATCGCCATCCTTTAATTCAACTGTCACGGAAAACAAAAAATGTGATTAGTCACCAGTTCTATTATCAAGAAGCGTGTAATCTAGAAGGGGAGATGTCTCAAAAAGGGCATTTATAGCTACCGATAACACAAAACAGAAGGTAGAAAATGCCCCGAAATAAGTATAGATTAAGAATAATGGGAATTCACAGAGATAAAAGACTCATTCGAGCTTTGGAGGGGAAAATGTGGGGAGGAAGAGCCAAGTGAGCGGAGAGAGAGAAGACGTCGACTTGTCAAGGGGGGCTTGGAGGTGGGGTGCGGCTCCCACGGGAGGCGCAGGGACAGGGCAGGGACAACGGCGGGGCCTGCAGAGCGCGTGGACTATGGCAGGGGCAGTTACTTCTTCCTTGACTGGAGCTGATGGTGGCCTAAGCGAGGGAGTGGGGAATGAGGCTGTAGAAAGGCGGGCTGAGAGGGACCAGGAGGCTGTGAAAGGGCTGGAGGAAGCCGAGCACGGAGGGCAAAGGGCACTTCTGTGGGCGAGGTCAGCCTCCGTGGCGTCTGCGGAAGCAATCCTGACTGGTGGCGACAGACGTCAAGTGCACCAGCTGTGATGCCGTGGGTAAAAAGGGACCTACCTTTTGCAGCTGGAAGGTGAGATACTTAAACCCGGTAGGTTGCTACGAGGGATAGATGGGAGCGGGCATCACACGCAAAGCACCCTGGCGGTGTGTTTAACAGACAAGGGAGAACCAACACAGGCTTCGAAGAGCAGGGGAAGGATGAGGGCTGAAGACGGCTTGTGACAGAGACACAGGGGCGAGTCTGCTCACGACACGCAAGTGTTCAGGGGAAGGAGCGTGGAGAGGGACCGAAGGAGGAACCTTCTGCTTACGCAAAGGACAGAAGAGGCTGGCCAGCGCAGGGGTGGGGGAATGCCACCGAACGGGAGGACAAACCAGGGAGCCGGACGGTCCGAACAGCAAAAGGAAGGAAGTAGTCAAGATAAGAGAGACAGTAGTCGAGATAAGAACTAAATCCTACTCCCTTTTGCTGTGGAGATGGGTAGGTTTTTAGTAATCTTGGAAAGATTCAGGGGGACGGAGGAGGCCGCATGGGACGCTGAGGCTGAGGAAGGGGTGCAATGCGAGAAATCTGAGGCTCGGAGCTCTTCAGAGGAATGGTGTCGGCTGAAGGGGAAGGTACAGAAAGAAGTGAGCTTTGTGTCGCCGCGTTTGCTCCGAAGCTGGCAGAGGCTCCGAGGCACGTTTACGTGTTGATAGGACCAGGGAGAGAAAGGATGAAGGGTTAGCGGGATGGGACCCAGAGCAGAGGAGCAGGTCCAGGAGGAGAGGCTGTGTGCAGACGCTGACCTGAGACCCCACAACACACGGGCGGAGGGCAGAGAAGACAAGCGAGCACTGCCTCACAGAGGAGGGGACGGCTGGGCACGATTTTCGGCGATGAACAGGCGCTGGCCAAGTGGACGCAGGGAGGTGAGAACATTCCAGCAGTGCAAATGGCATGAGGGCGGGCATATGAAACCGCACTGACGAGCCCGAGGACCTGCGGTTTGGTGTTGTGGGGGGAGGAGAGGGAACGAGAGCCAGAGAGGAACCTGGGACCCAATCCTGACGGGCCTTGGACTCGAGCCGTCATTTCAGGACCACTTTACACATGCTAGTTCTAAATCATCTGGTGATATGACCGTCCATCTGGAAGCCCAGGAAAAGCAGCAGCCGGGGGGGGGGGGGGGGCGGGGATCCTTCCAGGGCTGGGAGTACCAAGGTGGGAAAGCGGGCAGGCGATGCAGTGCAATGTTCTGGAGCGCTAGCGAGAGCAAGCCGGGGCGGCAGAGAGCAAGTGAACACGGACCAAGAGGAAAGGAGAGGCAGAGAGCGTCCACAGAGCGAGAAGCCCAGGTCCCGCAGGGAAGGCAGTAAGTGGAGTGGAGGGGACGCAAGCTGTCCCCACGAGGCTCACGCTAGGGCCCATTCACAGAGGTGAGCAGCATGAAGTGACGACAACACTCTGGAAGGAGGAATGCAAATGTGACGCAGTTTTAGTGCGTGTGATAGCGTCGGAGAATCTTGATGACGAGGTTTGCACCTTCCTAGTATCTAGATTTCTTAGCTGATATCCCCCCAGTTGACACTTAAAGGTACCAAAAGAAGTGCCAATTTGAATCCTTTTTTTTTTAAGAAAGGAATTAGGTAATGTGAATAATCACTTCCTTAATTTGCGTTGAGAATTCGGATTAATTCAGAATTTGGCAGGTGAGTTTTTCCCCCTCACTGTAACTGCAGTTGTAGTAGGAATCTCCTTCTCACTTATAATGCAATGTCAATGATCTAGAACAGGGAGAAAAAAACAGAGAGGAGGAACAGGCTGTGAACGGCCAAAGTAGACGTTACGAAGCCACACGCTCCATGCACTTGACGATGGAGGTAGTGCCGTGCGCCCTCCCTCACCGGGTGCCAATCTCTCAGGCAAAATGATAACAAGTCGGGTTCCTGGGATTTCTGGCACGGGGAATACGAGCGGCCTCAGCCGTCAAAGGCAACTGTAATGATGGCAGCAAGCGGTGGCAGCTCGGAGGGGAAAACATACGAAAGACAAATATGCACAAGAAAAATCAAAAAGCATAGATGGCAGCAAGATTTCCTTAAGTCGTCAAGGCCCACGTGGGGGCGAGTTAAGGAAGCGGACACTCCCATGTGCTAACGATGACTGAAGATGTCCTCCCGGAGGTCAAAATGGCCGTGCAGTTGCCAAGCCAAGGAAAGCATTTATCATTTCCCCCACCCATTTCCCACCTAAGAACTTAGCTGAAGAAAATAACCTGAGGTGCACACTAAGGTTTATGTGCAAGGCCATTCATCAATGCTTCTTTAAAGGCTGGAAATAAGGTGCACAGCCAACACCAGGAGAAGGTGAGATAAATTGTGGCGCTGACTCACACGTAGCTAGCTTGTGAGGAACACGCAGAAGTAACATCCGAGCGCACAGGAGATAACCTTTACGTGATGTCACGCTTTCACAAAGTAGGATATAAAGCAAAGAAGATCTGACTTTGGTTTACAAAGGTATGTGGTTTAATGGAAAAAAATTACCTGTTTGTATTTAACGTTTCAATGACGTGAACTGTGATATTACGTTGGAAACACAGTATCACGTGCCTGTATTTATTTGATGTATATCGATGTTATTCTTGTTTCTGGCACTTAGCTTAATATTTACTTCTTCCACAAATTCAATCCTTCCTATTTTTCTTTCTAGGTGACTCTAACATGTTTGGAGGTAAGAGGAGAACCTGAATCTTACATAAAATGAGGGGCCACAGAAGCATGTCGGACAGTCCTACAGGGATGCAGTTACCAAGAAACAGACGTGCAGGAAACTCTACAGGACTAAACCAAAGCAAACCAAAAAGACCCCACTTCTTCAACAAGCAAATTTTAAGGGTGAACATAGGGAAGGGGTAACCAGTAGGTCAGAAAAGACTTAGAGATGTTATCAACTACCTGTAGATACAGACCCTATGGGTTACGCAAACTTAAAAAATATTGAGACGATGGTAAAGATTTGAACATTTCTAAATAATTGACGATGTTAAGACATTGTTCTTTTGAGTTGTGATCATCATATTGTGATATATCTAGAAAGAGTTTGTACGTTTTGGAAATACACCAGAAAAATGCAATGATATGAAATAATTTTGCATCAGAAGACTCCCCAGAAGAGATACGCATGGGTAGGGGACAGACAACACATGACTGCCTACTGAGGTTGAAACAGAACTGCTGAATCAGGTTTTGGGAATATGAGGATCATTCTACTATCCTCTATGCTTTTGTGTATCTGAAATATTCTATAATCAAAAGTTTAAGAAATTCTCTAAAGGCAGCACCACACATAACCTACGTGGTAAAAACCATATGTGATGTATCACAAACCGTATGAGTGCTTAATACGAACCGGTGGACGGTGACAAAGAAATTGCGTGTAGTTTATGACACTCACAACTTCGGTGAGCTAAGGAATGCGCATGATCATTTCTGAAAGCCTGGCCCTGCCACAAAGGTCACAGGCCAATCAACCGATGTATACTACCCAACTGAAGCCCAGTAGTCCTTTGTACTTGTGCGTAAAAGTGACACCATGACAAACAGCTTTAGGACTCGTGGCCTTTCGATTCTATAGATTGTTTTTTAGAAACAAATCGTGTGGGAGAGGGTTTTTAACATTTAGGCTTTCAAATAATCACTTAGTGGACTGTGACGGGGTAATTTTTTTAACTCTACTAAGGGTGGAGAATAAATTGGTCCAGCGGGATCAGAGAACTGTGTCAGGCTGGGATGAATTCGGTGGCTTGTGGAGGCAACGGCGGTAAAAGGGCCCTGTGTCACGGAGCAGACAGACCAGACAGTGGGGGAAAGCATCTGCTGGACTTGGCAACGGGGGTAGGGGTATGTGCGTGTGCAAGGTCTGCGGAAAAAAGAGGAAGGCCGGCCGGACGTGGCAGAGTCCAGTGAGGGCTTCAAGCTGTTCTGGTCTGGTCTGTCCACCGGCTGAAGAAACACAGCCAGTGTGGGGTACGCATTTCCATATTCGATGGGACAGGAAAAGAGATGGTGAGCCCCAGGCAGGAGAGCAGAGCTTCCCAGCAGGCAAGAGAAGAAGGGGTCAGGGTGCAAGTAAGGTTTGTGGTCAGAGGACGGACTGCAGATAGGGCATATCTGATAGACTCAATTTCCTCAGTGAACTTGGGGCACTTATGTAATGTCTATTACAAATTCTAATTAGAATCCCTATTAACTATTAATAGACTAGTATTAATCACCAGATCATAAAATATTAGGTATTTCTATTTTATTAAATACTAGAATGCAAACAAAAGGGAAATATTAGTTATGTAATAGATTAATACTAGTCTACTATATTATATATAATTATCTTATATATTGTAATTATAATATATATCTACTATTCGATTATTAGAGATCCTAGTTCTATGACAACTCTTATCGGTGTCATTATATTAGCTAGAATTTCATAGAACAGAGTGGACAGGGCTGCTTAGAAAACAAAAGCCATGTAAGCACTTACATGAAGCAGGTATTTTGCTGAGGACTGTATTCACGCATCGTCTCATTTAACACTTACTTAACTTCTCTGAGCCTCAGTGTCTTCCTCTGTGAGTGGGGGATAAGCACAGTACCTCTCTTTACGGAGTCGTCGCGAGCATTAAAAGGGTCCCTGTGTGTAAGTGTGCTGGACAGTGAGCACACGGTAAGCACTTCATAGCGTCGGGGGCGCCGTTGCTCAAGAAGTGAGCCAACTTCCCCATCCACCACTTCTGTAGCTACCACGTCACTCCCCACCGCAGCTAACCAGCCCCCCCAGGCCGCCTGCCACGAGGCCAGGGCAGCACAGGAGTGAGCATGGGCAGGGAGAGAGGTGCGGGGGGCGGCGGGGGGAGGGATGGGGCTGGCAGTGGGGTGGTGGCGGAGCCACGAGGAAGTCCGGCTTCGGCCTCTAGGGATGGCTGAAGGGGGTGACAGCCACGAGGAAGCCGGGCAGAGCCTGTACAGGCCCCCTGCCTGCAGCTCCAAGGAGGCAAGGAGTCCTGAAGCCTGGAGGGCCTGGCTTCCTATGGGGGGGACAGGGGGCGGCGCAAGCTGGGACTGGAGATGGGGGAGAGAACCCCCAAGGAACTCTGGGTAAGTGAGGCCACGGGACCCACCCGAGACTCCACTTCCAACTCTTAGAGCTCAAGCCTCGCGAAGCGTGCCGCGTGCTTGCTGTGCGAAGCTATGAGGATAGGGAAGACTTAGCTCCCTGAGCAGGGCAGGGGGACATCCCCGAGTGCAAGTCAGAGCAAGCTGTAGGCCAGGGCACAGGACTCTGGGGGCACAGAAAAACCACTGATTCAGGCCAGAAGCAGGAAAAGAGAATCCCAAGCTGAAGGACTCGAGGGCACCAAGGGCAGGGCAGGTCGGGGTGAGTGCTTCAGGTAACGGCCGACGGTGCAGGCCCGGCGAAAGGCTTCCAAAGTCTACTGAAGATGGCCGAACTTGACCGAAACGCTCTCAGGATGGCTGCGATGAACATGCACGTTACACTCAGAACTGTGCAAATGTCCAGCAATTCTAGTATTTTATTTGGGGGTAAAAGGCACAAGGTGTGACCTTTCTGGTGATGTGTAACCTCAAGGGGGTACACTGGAGCTCAGGGTACCCTCGGCGGTCAAGTGATAATGTCCATGTGCAGACTGTCCCTCTGGGAAAAGCCAGCGCGGGCGTCTGAACGCATCACTCCCCTGGACCGAGAGGCGAAGCGAGCGCTTCCCGGCCTTGGGTCTCGGCTACGGTAGTGCAAACACCAACGGTGGGGGGAAGCGCGTGTCTCTGGATTCCTCAGGCGCGGGGAGCGCTCCCCCGTCACGTCTCCTCTCACTGCCCTGGGTGCCATCTCCTGTGTGTGGACCCCCCTCCCTCCCACACCGTCTGCCTCCTGGCCCTCCTGGGGTGTGTGATGTGTGTGTGGCTTCCTCTGTGTGTGAGCACACCCGCGTGTGGGTGCACAAGCGTGCCAAAGCTCTCTGCGTTTCTCTGTGGTCCTGCTTTCCCAGGTGGAGGTATACTTCTGTCTCCCCTCTCCTGGTTTGTGTGTTTGTGCACCCCTAGGGGTGTGTGTGTCCTTCCCTTCCCTCTGGGAGTCTGTCTCTCCTACCGAAGCCGTGTGTACCTGGTGTCTTACCTCTAGCTCTGGCGGGGGGGGGGGGGTGTCTCTCCCACCCTCTGGAACCTGTGTTTGTGTCTAGCTCCTTCTGGGCACGAGGGTGACTCTCTCTCCCATCTAGTATGCTGAGTGCGATCGTGCCTCTCACGACCTTCTGGGTTTGTGTGTGTGTGTGTGTGCGGGGTCTCCTCTCACGTCCTGGCATGAGTGGGACTCTCTCTCTCTTCCCTTCTTGGGGTGCCCCCAAGGTGAGTGTCTCTCCACCAGCCTGCTGTAAGTATGTCTACTGCCCCCCACCTTTCTGCAATATGTATGTCTCCTCCTCCCCATCCTGGAATGGATCTCCCCGTCCTTCCACCTCCTTCCACCTCCCGGATGTGTGCCACTCTCTCCCCCCTCATCCAGACGTCGGTGTCCCCCAGGCAGGGGTGAGATGGAGTTTCTGTATCTCTCCCCTCTCTGGGTATGAGCTGGGCATGCTGCTTTCTCTCTCCCTCCCCTGAAGCACAGACATTAATTCACGCATACATCTATGGAAAGACCTAGTATCCCCAGGTGCACAGGTCTCCCGTCCCCACTGTGTGTTTAGTCTGTGTGTCTGTGTGTGTGTGAGTTTCTCTCTCCGGGACTCTGGGCATGTGTACATCCTCTCCCCCGTATGCGTGGCTGGCTGTCTTTTTTGGGGTGTACTTGTCTCCACAGCCTCACCGCAAGGCGAGGGCGAGGAGGGGGCTTCTGTGTCTCAGGGATGGCTCAGGCTGCGAAGGGAGGAGCCCATTGGGTAGGGTGGGGGACAGAAGAGATGGAACAAGCCACCTCCCTGTCTCCCATCCTTGCCACCCTGCACTTCATGGTCAACAAGCGACCGGCTGCCACGCCTGCGGGCAAACCCAGGCGTCTTCTCGCCGGCCTTTCTACGGGCCCAGTGCCGCTGCCATTCCTCTCAGGGACGCTGTCCCGGGACACCCTCTTGCAGGACTCTGATAACACACCCTAGCCGCCGCTCCAAGCCTCCTCCAGCTCCCCTCCACAGCAGCTGACCCTCTGGTATGGCCCCGAGGGCAGAGCGCCCCTCCCCAGATATTGCCGCTGTGGGTGAGCCCGGTTCCAGAGACAGAAAGAGGGAGGAGGTAGGGGCTCCGTGTAGTGAGGAGGCTGGGCATGCACAGGTGTCACCCGGACCGAGACACGGGCAGGCGACCAAGCTCAGAGCAGCAGGGGAGGGAGCTGTGAGGAAGGTGCAAGCTGCGAGGTCACGAGTCCCAGGCAGCTGCACTCTCAAGGACACCAGGGAGGGGATGACTCCACTGTACCTCGGGCCCTCTGGCCACACGGAAGGGGCAGTCGTGAATGAGGACGAGGCCCGAGGTGTGGGCCAGCTGGCAGAGGGCAACCGATGTGGCGCTAAGGAGTTCGAACCACAGTCTGGACCGGCTGTCCCCAAAGGGGCACGAGACAGTCCCGCGGGATGGCTCTCTGCCCTCACCCCCTACCCGGCTCCCTGTGCCTGGCTGGGCTCCTCCTCCGTCAGGGTCTTCTCGGGAAGCGCCCCTCCCAGGGTGTTCCTGGTTTGTTCCTTCTCCTTTAGGCCACTACACACGGTCTGTAAGGGTCCCTCTCTCCCAGCCCCCCAACTCTTCATCCTTGTGTTCCTTACTGCCTTCCAGACCACCTGCCACGAGCTGAGCGAACTCTCTACCGTCTGTCTCCGTGCAGTCTGGCTTCGTGTCTGGCAGGGTACCTAGCCCGTGGCAGGCCCTCTGTAGAGTCCGCTGAGATGTGAGGACAGCGTCCTGTACGCAGACGTGGAGATGTTTGCGTACACAGATTAACAGCCATGGAGGCCCGCGAGGGGGTAGCGGCTGAAGCTTTCTCAGCATGAAGCTGCCAGGCACAGGTACGGCAGGAGTGGGAGCCTGTGCTCAGGAAGGGTGCGAGCAGAGAGACGGGGTCCCAGGAGCCCGAGGAGACGCCCAGATGTTGGGAGAATGGGCACCGCCAGAGGGGAGCGCACAGGAGGTGTCTGAGCAGGAAGAGCGGGGCCAGAAGAGCAGGAGAGGAGGGGGTTTTCAGGAGCACGTCAAGTCCTGCAGAAAAGCCAAGTGGCGATAAAATGGAAAGATGCTACTATTGGTTGGGCTATTGATGGATGTTCTCCTGGAACACAGACTCAAAATAGGGGGGCGGGGTCAGGTAGAGAAGATGAAGGAAACAGAGACCGGGCTGAGACCATGCTGTCAGGGAGTGTGGCACTAATGGGAAGGGAGAAGAGATACACAGTAGGGGGCGGGGCGGGGGGCAGAGGCAAAGGTCTTCCACGACACTTTGTTTCTGACGGGGGAAGCAGACTTCGCAGGTGAACGGGGGCAGATGGGAAATACCAGGGCGGGAGGGGTGTGTGGTAACCCAGTTGGCTCCAGCCAACTGATACGTGCCTCCCCAGGTCATGAGGCCCAGCCCCCCCTAGACAGACTCCCTGAGGCTCTGCTAAAGCGTGTCCCAACCACAGGAGTATTCTGGAAGAGCGAGAGGTAAGGAGGAGGTAGGCGGGGAGCCGCGTGGCTGGCCCAGTCTTCCCTGTGGACTGGGCAGGGTCTCAGGCACGAGGGTGGGGGAACGAGGGTGTGAGGGCTGAGAATCCGTGAGAAGATGCAGCCAAGGGGCCGAGAACAGAGACACAGCTAGAAGACTGGATCTGGATCACTAAAGACACCACCGTGAATCTCAGGGGGTCTGCTTCTCAAAGCATAAAGATCCCTCAGTGTGGCATTCAAGGTCTGGTACATCCTGGCCCCGTCTCCCTTTCCAGCCTCATCAACCGTCATTCTGTTCACCTCTGCCATCTGTACTCCAGTTGCGGGGGAGCGCCCGGCGTGTGCCACGGGCCCAGAATGGTCACCCCTCCCTTGTTCTTAGTTTTCCCCTCCCATTGGCTGCTCTAGGACCACCTCCTCTGTGGATCGAATCATCTCCTGCCATTGAACCACTTCTTCCTCTGTATGCCTGTGTATGTTTTATGTTTCTACAAAGGAAGTACTAGACCCACATCATAAGTTCCAACTGAAGGGTAGAAAAGATGGCTTTGTGACCAGGGGTCGGAAGGAATGGTCGGGCCACAAATAAAACTACTCAAGTCTGAACTGCTGGCTTTAGGATGTTGAGAGTTGAGAAGCCAGCCTTCCATCCAGGCAACTATGTCAAAAAGGCCTTTGAAAATGTGGATCTAGAACTTGCCAGTGAGGAAGGGACTAGTGATAAGGATCTGAGTCATGTGCACAGCAGCGGACGACTGCTTCCAATCTGGATTATAGTAACATTTCTGTAACTCCCTTCTCACACCCATGGGCTCAATTGCTTTTGGATTCTGAGCCGACTTTACTTTCCTAACTCATATCCTCCCCTCCTCAAAAAGCTACAGTGCCTTCCACAGCACAGAGTGCAAACTCGTTGGGCTGGGTGGGAATCAAGGTTGTTCACATTCAGGCATCAGCACACCTTTCCAGTCTCACCTGGTGCTGCCCCCCAACAAACCATCCTTTCCAGTCAGACTGGTATTCCTGGAGGCCACGGACAATAAGCACATTTCTGCCTCCTCACTTCTGCTGAAATCATTCCTTTCAACCTGAAGGCCCTCCCTTCTTTCTGCCCATTCTTAACTCACGCCTGTTGAAAGCCCACCTCAAGTACTCCTCTCCCTCCTCGGAATACCTATAATTTTTACCGCTTATACCATTCATTTTGCATTTTTTAAAAAAGTTTATTTATTTATTTTTGAGAGAGAGAGAGAGAGAGAGAGAGAGAGAGAGGCAGAGAGGGAGAAAGAACCCCCAGTAGGCTCTGTGCTGCCAGTGAAGAGCCTGCTGTGGGGCTCGAACTCACAAACCATGAAATCATGACCTGAGCTGAAATCAAGAGTTGGATGCTTAACTGACTGAGTCACCCAGGCACCCCTCGGTTTGCACTTTCAGATATACTGCCCGTTTCCCTTTCATCCATCAACCTATCATCCACAGGCATAAAAGAAAAACAAAGGAAAGGCAGAAGGCAAATACAAGTTCCCTACGAGGGGCAGGAAGTACTCTTCCTACTTCTGGCTCCCATTTGGAGAATAAAGAAACTTCAAAAAGAAGATGGTTTGAGATGGGACTTATGGGACAGGGAAGATGTGGACAGGTGTGTGAGGAAAACATTGCAGGGACTGGCCAAAGTAGAACAAAACAAAACAAAACAAAACTTGGGCACACTGAAATGTGGGGTGTGTCTCTGAATTCCCTAAATCTGCAGAGGTAAGTACATGAATAACAAAATAGGGATCTGGAACTTAACTTGGAATCTTGGAGGACTTGGGATGCTGCTGCACACGGCATTAAATTCTTTCAATTCTCCTGAGTGGTAAGATCATCAGTGACACCTTCTATCTCGGAAGCCTAATACCTGAAATTAACTAAACACTATTTTCAATGGTCATGATAAAGAATTACATTGTTTATGGAGCTCAATTCAAAAATTCAAAAACAGACCCTCATTATCCTGAAGCTGGATGGCATTGTTATAAATGTGTTTTAAAGCAAAAACTGATCAAGACTACACCTTGTGAGATCATGAAATCCTATAAAACAAAGTTTAGGTTTGTATTTTTAAAAATCTCCTTTAACTCAGCAAACTTAGAATTTCCTCCCAATTCCCAGTAGATGGCTTAAAAATAAGTAGACATGTAGCGCTTTCTAAGTTGCGTCAGCATCAACCTTATGACTGAAAATTTCATTTTTACAGCTTTCAAAAAATAAATATATAAATTCCAATCTGGATATAATTTAGGTTTACATGAGCAAATTAATGTACCATAACTAGCTTACATGGCCAGTGCATTCTAAGGACTTACTTACACAAAGTAACAGAATGCCCGTTTCGGAAATCACGACTGCCCCTTGCATTTACATAATGCCTGCACTTCCTATCCCACAAGACCGAGGTGGAAATACAATGAGCGAATATAGGTAAAGGAAAATATTGCTCTCCAGCCAAAGTCCTTTATAACGGACGCATGGCATTAATACTCAAAATATTTTGGGCGATATAATTTAAAAGTCATGTTGGCTAATAATTTAACCAATCAAGTTAAGTTTCCTTTTCTTTTAAACAGAAACAGTCTCTTTTTTGTGCTCATTTTGGTTTTGCTTTTTACTAGGAAGAACTTTTAACAAAAACTTGGCTAAAATAAAACATCTGATAATAGCTCTCATCTTTAAAGGATCAAACCCTCTGCTTTCTTATTTGATCAATTTCAAGCTATCTTAAAAACACCTGTACAACTCCACCTTATGTTAGTGAAGTGATCGATGAAACAGATAAAGGCGTTTACCTTTAAAAATTCCCAAAGTTCCTTTTTTGGCAGCTGAATACCATACTTCTGAACTGTGTAACTTCAAAACTCTAGATTTAGTACAGCCTTAGATACAGAAGCACAGTGTCCTAAAATGCCTTTAAAATTTACTATAATACGTCTGCTTCTTTTTCAGAAGTGGTTTTGGACGTTATCGCTTGATAAAAAGCACAGAAAATTAGTGCATGCGGTACACAGGCACTGCCATACACAGGGTGGCAGCACTGAGAACAAAACACAGGCAAACGGCAGAACACCCGAATGGCCCAGGCGGCCACACACAAGTGTGCCCGCAACCTGATTATGAAAACACTTCTGAGACTCACGGCGATTTCGGTTTTAATTAAGAAATTCCTTTTAATGCTGGCAGAGGTTCCATGCATTTTAGAAAAGCTCTTATGAGTCAGGCTCTGAACGGGATCAGTTGCACTTTTCTCACAACAAACCTTCTCTTCCTCTTCCTGCACTGATAAAAGGTAAACTGAGTACCATTACATTTAAGACATTGTACCCATTATACCCAGTGCTTAAGTAGAGCAGCTGTATATCAGGTGTGTGTGTACACACACACACACACACACACACACTCTTCTGTTGTTGTTGTGTGTGTTTCTTTCCAATTTATTTAAATTAAAAACAAAAAGTTAGTTCATCTATGTCTCCCACCCCTGCCCCACCCTCTGCCTCTGGCAACTACGAATCTGTTCCCCGTATGTATGAGGTTGGTTTTATTTATTTTAATTTCTCACATATAAGAAAGATTATGAAGAACGTGTCTTCTTCTGTCTTCACTTAGCTTAATACCCTCAAGGTTCATCCATACTGTCACAAGTGGTGAGGTTTCATTTTTTTTTAATGGTTGAATAATATTCCAGTGTGTGTGTGTGTGTGTGTGTGTGTGTGTGTGTGTGTGTGTTGTTCCTGTACCCTGACCATTGTAAATGGGGATGTACATATCCTTTCAAGTTAGTGCTTTCATTTTCTTTGGATAAATACCCAGAAGTGGAATTGCAGGATCATGTGGTAGTTCTATTTTTACTTTTTTGAGGAGCCTCCACACTATTTTCCATAGAGGCTGTACCAATTTACATTCGCACCAACAGCGAACAGGGTTCCCTTTTCTCCACATCCTTGCCAACACTTGTAATTTCTAGTCTTTCTGAAACAGCCACCCTAACAGGTGTGAAGTGATATTTCATCGTAGTTTCGATCTGCATTTCTGTGATAATTAGTGATGCTGAGTATCTTTTCAATGTACCTGTTGGTGATGTGCACGTCTTCACTTGAAAAATGTCCATTCAGATCCTCTGTCCATTTTTTTAACTAAATTGTTTGGTTTATTTTGCAACTGGGCTGTGTAAGTTCATATATATTTTGGGCATTAGCAGATAAATGATTTTATCAGATAAATGATTTGCAAATATTTTCTCCCATTTAGTAGGTTGTTTTTTCATTTTGTTGGTTTTCTTGGTGCCTACAAGCTTTTCAGTTTGATGTAGTTCCACTTATTTTTTTCTCTTGTTGCTCTTGCTTTTGGTGTCAGATTTAAAAAAAATTTTTTTCAACGTTTATTTATTTTTAAGACAGAGAGAGACAGCATGAACGGGGGAGGGGCAGAGAGAGAGGGAGACACAGAATCGGAAGCAGGCTCCAGGCTCTGAGCCATCAGCCTAGAGCCTGATGCGGGGCTCGAACTCACGGACCGCGAGATCGTGACCTGGCTGAAGTCGGATGCTTAACCGACTGCGCCACCCAGGCGCCCCTGGTGTCAGATTTTTAAAAATCATCACCAAAGACCTATGCCAAGGAGCTTATTGCCTTTTTTTTTTTCTAGAAGTTTTAAGGTCTCAGGTCTTCTTTAAAAAAAAAAAAAAATTAAAGTTTATTTATTTATTTTGAGAGAAAGAGAGCACCAGTGGGGGGAAGAACAATAAGAGAGGGAGAGAGAGAGAATCCCAAGCAGGCTCCCCCCGCTGCTAGTGCAGAGCCCAACGCGGGGCTCGAACTCAGGAACCATGAGATGGTGACCTGAGCTAAAATCAAGAGCTGGACACTTAACCAACTGAGCCACCCAGATGTCCCGGTTTCAGGTCTCACATTCAAGCCTTTAATCTATTTTTAGTTAATCTTCGTGTATGGTATAAGGTAGTGGTCCAGTTTCATTCTATTGTATGTGGCTGCCCAGTTTTCCCAGTACCGTTTATCGAAGAGAGTGATCTTTCCTCGTTGTATTTTTGGCTCCTCTGTCATAAATTAATTGGCTATATGTGTGTGGGTTTATTTCTGGGCCCTCGATTCTGTTCCATTGATACATGTGTGTGTTTTATGCCAATACCATACTGTTTTTTTTTTGCATACCGCTTTACTACAGATTTGTAATATAGTTTGAAATCAGGAAATTTGATGCCTCCAGCTTTGTTGTTCTCAAGACTACTTCACAGCTATCTGGTATCTTGTGGTTCCATACAAATTTTGGGATTATCTGTTCTGTTTCTGTGAGAAATGCCCTTGGAATTTTAACAGGGATTGCACTGAATGTGTAGATTGCTTTGGGCAGTATGGACGTCTGACCAATATTAATTTTTCTTATCCATGAGCATGGAATATCTTTCCATTTATTTGTATCTTCCTCAATTTCTCTTGTGTTTTCTAGTTTTCAATATATAGGTCTTTCAGTTCCTTGGTTAAATTTATGCCTAGGTTTTCTTTTTGATGCAATTGCAAAAGGTGATGTTTTCTCAATTTCTTTTTGATAGTTCATTATTAGCGTACAGATACATTATAGATTTTTATATATTGAGTTTGTATCCTGAAACTTCACTGAATTTGATTATTAAATTTAATAGCTTTTTGATGGAGTTTCCATATATATAATATCACACCATCTGCAAATAGTGGACAGTTTTTTTTCTTTCTTTCCAATTTAAATGCCTGTCTTTTATTTCTTTTTCTTGCCTAATTTCTCTGGCTAAAACTTCTAATACCATGTTGCATACAAGAGGCAAGACTAGGCATCCTTGCCTTGTTCCTGATCTTAGAGGAAAAGTTTTCAGCTTTTCACCACTGAATATGATGCTAGCTGTGGGCTCATCCTATATGGCTTTTATTATGTTGAGACACATTACTCTATACCCACTTTGTTGACAGTTTTTATCATAAATAGATGCTGCATTTTTTCAAATGTTTTTTTTTGCATCTACTGAGATGGTCACATGACTTTTATCCTTCATTCTTATTAATGTGGTTATCATTCTGACTGATCTGTGACTGTTGAGCCATCCTTGTATCCCTGGAATAAATCCCACTTGATCATGGTAATAGGATTCTTTTAACGTATTGTTAAATTCAGTTTGCTACCATTTTGTTGGGGATTTTTATATTATGTTCAACAAGGATATTAATATGTAATTTTTTTCTTGTGGCATCCTGTTTACTTTGGGTATCAAGGTAATGCTGGCTTCATAAAATGAGTTTGGAAGAGTACCCTCCTCTTCTATTTTTGGGCACAATTTGAGAAAGATTAGTATTAATTCTTCTTTGAATGTTTGGTAGAATTCACTAGTGAAACCATCTGGTTCTGGACTTTTGTTTCTTGAAAAATTTTTGTTTAGTGACTCAATCCCCTTACTACTGATTGGTCTGTTCAGATTTTCTATTTCATCATGAATCAGTTTGGGTAGGTTGTACGCCTCTAGGAATTTATCTGTTTTTCTCAGTCATCCAATTTGTTGCCATATAATTGTTCATGGTACTCATAATCTTTTGTATTTCTGTGTATTTCTGTATCTCCTTTTTCCACTTCTGATTTGAGTCTTCTCTTTTTTTCTTGGTGAGTCTAGCTAATGGTTTGTCAATTTTATCTTTTCAAGAATCAGCTTAGTTTCACTGATCTTTCCTATTGTCCTTTTAGTCTCTTTCATTTACTTCTCCTCTAATAGATGTTATTTCCTTTCTTCCACTGGGTTTCATTTGTTCCTTTTCTAGTTCCCTGAGGTGTAAAGTTAGATTGTTCATTTGAACAAGAAGATGTAACATTTGTACACATTTATGTACCCCAAATAGAAGTACCTAAAAAAATAAAGCAAATGGTAACAGGCATAAAGGAAGAAATAAACGACAATACAATAGTAAGGGGCTTTACTACCTAACTTACATCAATGGATAGATCATCCAGACAGAAAATCAATAAGGAAACACTGGCCTTAAATGACACGTTAGACTAGATAGACTTAACAGATATTCACAGAACATTCCATCAAAAGCAACATTCTTAAGTCCACACGGAACATTTTCCAAGAGAGATCATATATTAGACCCCCAAAAAGTCTTAAGAAGATTAAAATCGTATCAGGCATCATCTTTCCTAACCACAATGGTATGAAATTAGAAATTAATTACATGAGGAAAACTGGAAAATTCACACAAGATTAATAAGCAACATGCTACTGAACGACCAGCAACTTGCTGGTCAAAGGTGGAATCAAAAGAGAAATAAAAGAGACAAATGAAAATGGAAACGTAACCTACCAAATGTATGGGATGCAGCAAAAGCAGTTCTAAGAGGGAAGTTCATAGTGATAAAAGCCTACCTGAAGAAACAAGAGAAGCCTAGTGCATATTTAAAAAAGATGACCCGAGCTATGATTAAAAGTGCTTCAAGATAGAAACTTCTTTTAAGAATGATAGGATCTTGGGAGCAAAAATGCTGTGATTAGGTAAAGGCAGTTAAAGTTTTAAAACACTTGCTTTAATTATGTTATAATGTCCAAAAAGGGAGACTTTTCAGGAAAACATCTGTAACACTACTTAAAAAGAACTGAAATATCCCCAAGAGTCTTAAATGCTTAATGATTAAAAATTTCAAATGCAGTGGATATTCAACTGGCATAAAGTTACTTCTAACCCATTTGTCACCATTTTTCCTTCAAAAATAACTGCAATAATCAAATATTATAATTTTCTAAGTAATTGCGTGCCTGTATTTGAAAAATATATACACACTGTGTAAAAAAACAGACGTTTATGAACTTCTACAAAGCGTCAGATTTATAGGTCTTCACTTTGTTTACAAAATCCTAGGCATATAAAAATAAATTCAGGTACAGAAACAACTTTCAATGAAAATTCCTAAATTTCAGCAGTGCATCAAGTTATCCCAATATTTAAAACCCTCGTTTTGTGTCGAATTACATCGATTCCTTGATAATCAGATTCATTTGGATTTAGGATAATATACTGTGCATGTATAACCTCTTAAAAGGTAATGTGTGAAAAATTATTGCTAAGGAATATTCATTTGCCTTACACATTTCTCTTAAAAGTAAAGTAAAGCAAATTACCTTAAAAGCTGAGCCTGGTACATGTGCTTTGCCCAGGGCATAGTTAACTCAGTTATTTGTTTGGATGACAGTAGCTCCAAGGATGCTCAAGGTTTATGAAGCAGAACAAGAAAGGCATAAAATATCACCCACTGTTGTTGGAAGAGCACCCTCTCTTTGAGGCATTTTCCTCCTCAGAAACGTTTTAAACTCTTCCAAATAAGACCTAGCAGGGATCTTCTACGCCGCTTGGTATAATAAACCTACCTATTTTCTTAGATGGCTAATTCTGTTTAGAGCTGAAACCCTAAGCATCTGAATAGTGATCTGCAAATAAAATACCACTATTAGAAGTGTAACATAACCAAGGTTGAAATTTTACCCAATGAAATGACCTCAGACAATAACAAATTAGAAAAACACATAAAAAATATTTTCTCAGATTTACTCAGAAAATAAGGTTAGAAATACAAAGAAAGTGAATTCATATTTGAGGTGTAGTTTATAATAACATATACTGGTCACATGAATATTTCTTTTTAAGGTTATAATAGATCTTATTCAGCTATATAAAGAACCAACTCTCATAAGCTGCAAATTTAGAACAAATTCAATTTCAAAGTAAAGGAGCTAATTTCTCTTCTTTGGAATGGAACGGTTACAGAAATTATACTTTAGGAAATACAAAAAGCTTAAGAAAGATAACATTACCCTTAAATAAAACTGTATTTTCATTTCATTGGCTAAAGTTGATTTAAAAAAAAAAACCCTATTATTCTCATCCTTTTAGGGTATGGTGGATAGGGATATGGGCACTATGTAATTCCAGCTTTGAGACAATTCAAGAAAATAAAATCAAATTACTGAGAAAATGTAGCAGACTAAAATTCAACTGGTGTTATTTTTAACCTGAGTGTCTGAACTACCTTAAGTTTCCAGGTTCCGTTTCTTAAAATTCTTCTGATCAAGAACGATTCAATCAACTTTTTACTAATATATTTTAGTGAACAAAACTGATGAAAACATTTTCTCAGCTTGCCTTTTAGCCAAAGGAGCTAAGTCCCTCATTCTCCGACTGATTTCTAGTTTAACAGTCTCCAAAAATATATCTCAAAATGAAAGGCTCTACTGCCTAACTGTTGATCAAAAAGACAGAAATTAAAAAACAACAAAAAAACTGATGGCAGTCCTTTAACTGTAGCATTTCATCTGAGAATTCATAGTCCCATATTCAGAAACTTTTTAGAAGCTAGGATATCATAAGGAATCAACAGGCACATGTACAGTTTCGATATTGGCTTGAGACAATAATTCAAGTATTTGTTAACTGAAAGTCTAACACGAGTCTCTCATTCTCAAAAAAGGTAGAGTTCAAGACTGTGCAAGGACAGATCATCGTTCACAATCTGCAGAGGATTCGGTCGCCCTTTAGGAGAAGATGCCTCCTCTACCCTCAAAATACCTTCTCATGCTAAAGGAAACTTGGACCCGGGAACATAACACTATAGTAAGTCTAGATTCTCCTTCAGAAAATCAATTGCTACTTCATAAATAGGAAAGAAAAATTTCCTTTAACTGTCAGCAGACACTCAAAAACATTCCAGAAATTAAGAACTTTGTTGAATGTTCTTATCTTTACCTTGTGAAAAGCTTTTTAAATGTTATTAAGTCTGTAGGAAATGATTTAAATTGCCCTAAAAAAAAGTCTACAAAGTACCTGGTTCTTAGCCTACGTTTTAAAAATCTATTTCATTAACCTAACAGAAAGCTTTAAAATTTCTGATGAAGAGTGGAGAAAATAATTTTCAATATTTTCTAAGGTTTTTCAGAACACTTCACTTAAGTACACAGTTAAAACAATCTTTTAACATTTTTTAAAAATAGCAAGAAAATCATTTTTCCTTACTTGAATTTAAAGAATTGAAAAAAACCACTACAAACTATTCTTAGAATTTAATTTAGTTTGATTCAAATCTAAGAAGACACAGAGGAAAGGCTTTGGAGGAACCTATTTTTAAAAGGTTATCATAAAGTCATCAATTTGTTTTAAAAACACTCTCTTATAGATTCCCCCAATTACCTCTCTCTTTTGGGGGGGTAAATTTATTATTTTTGCTCTGGAATTAGTTATTCTTTATTCACATAAGTCAATTTTTAAATTTACCATGATTTTTATTTTATTCTGAAATTCTCATCTACTTACTTCTTTCCCAACAATTTTGGGCATTTTAGTCCATTCTTATGTTCCTGTTATACACTTTCACTACTTAAACTCTTATTTTTAAAAGGCACCTAAAAGACTTTCTAGCACCTTTACAGTTCTAGGTTTTCTGGGTTTTTAGATTAGGAAAAAAATTTCACTTAAAAAAAAAAAAACTGCAAGGAAACATTTCAAGCAAATTGCTTATCCCATTAACCTAGGACATAATTGCCTAAATTCACCCATTTTACATAGGCACACACATTTTCTTAGGTAGTCATCTCCAATTCCCAACGCACACTGTGGTTAGTTTTAACGCCATGATCCTGCAGTAACTCTGTTTACAAGACATCCAGGGACTTTTAAACACTAACAATTTTAATGCACACCACCTCCCTTTTTGAAGATGAGAAATTATTTGTTTTACAAAAATGGATTGCTGGTTTCTGATAAGGATTACAAATTAAAAAAAAAAAAAAAGCAAAAGCCTTGACACCCTAATGACCACAAACAACAATACACACACAAAACAAAAATACCAAACATACAGAAAACAAAAATGCCAAAGCACCCTCGGTGGTGCCCCACAGCCCTGTACTTGCCCATACCACTGTGGAGAGGGGAGGCAGGGGCAGGTGTACCTACTGAGGAGAATGCACACCCCTGGACAGCAGGCCAAGCGAGTTAAAAGCAAAAATCAAATTATGTCTGTGTCATAACTTCTAGGAGGCTTTTGTACTTCATATAGTTCTTGTAACATCAAACGTGAACAACTACACACCAATACTTTCATAAAATATTATGATCTAAACATTTTCATTTAATTTCTCAAATTATGCCTGGAAATGAAAGCTGCTAATGAAATAGAAAAGCTGTCCTGTTACAAACGAAAAGTGGTAATACAGTAGATGTCAGGTTCAGGCATTTCAAAAAATTTGGGCACTGAAATAAACGCAAGAAGTAAAAATTAGTTACCTCCAAAGTGGTCTTATCGTAAACTGGAAAAGAATTCCCACACACGAATTCTAAAATCATAGTTCACTTTGCAATTTATCAATCCAATGTACCCTGCCCTCACATTTAACTTATTTGTAAATACTTTTCCAAGGCTACCTAAACACTAACTAATTGGTTAAATATGCTGCCTGCATTAATTCCTGTTAAAATTAAAGAAATTAAAGGTCCACTTTTGTTTTTTTGCAGTGGCTGATACATATTCCAAGTATTTGATGTCTCAGAAAAGGTGCTTATCAGGGTCTTAAAACATTTAAAACATGGCTCAAGGGACAATTTATAACCCTTTTACCTTTAACATATTCACTATCTTGGATTTTGTTGTACACATTCAGTTGTTTTTCCTTCTTCTGAAACTCTTCCCTTACTCAAATAACTAAAGAATCTACGATATTATCAATACAAAGAGAAAAAATTTATATTTATTTCCTATACATTTGGAAACACACAAAAAAAGAAAAAGTAATCCAGGCAGTGTAAGTAAACTCATTCAGTGAAACTTGTTTCTTGGGTTTGTGTGTGTGTGTGGATGAATGTGTGTGTAACAGGTAATTTTTTATATATTTTAATTTTCCAAAAAACAGGATTCTAAATAAAGAATATTAAAACATTCCTCGAAGGAACCAATATTTTGATTACACAGTTCAAGGGGCAAATGATTATTGAAACAAAACTTAAAAGACAGCTAGCTATAGATATAGGTTTCAGATATTTGGCTTTTCAAATGTCAAAGACAGGAGCATTACATTTCATTTAGCAAACAACAATTTAATCCTCAGAAAGGAAAATTTCCAGAATACCAACCAAAATGTATACAATTGTGTTAAAAATGAGGAAAAAATTCCCACTTTCGTAGGATACTAAAACACAAAGAGTATCCTTAAAACTTTTTAAACTATTTTGATAAAAGCAAATTCACTATTTAGCTGTAAGACATCTGTTTACTAAAATATGTTGGTTATAATAAATATACAGATACAGAATTTTGTCAGTATTAGCCCACATTTATAAATTATCTTCCACAGTGCTAAATTCCTTATAGAATTTCAAAGAGCAGAATTAGGCATATAAATTTCAAATAAGAACCTCAAACTAGGAGGTTTCTCTAATGCTAACTGAAATAAAGAGTTTGAGTGTACACTATCCTTAGATTATTTCTGTAAATTTGTATAATTTAGCAGTAGCTTCAGAAAAAGTATGTTCAACAGGTAGTGTATCTAAGACATTTAAAAAGCTCAATACAACCAATTCAAATTAGATATTATGCTGTGTCCTATCCAAATAAGACTCTCTAAGGAATTACAGATTTTTATACTTTGTACACTCTCAGTGCATTTTCTAATTCAGTTAAGTAGCTAGCCGAGTAAACCCCAAACACGAAGAAAGTTTTATACCACCCTTTGTGGGAAAGGGGGAAAAAAAAATCACAATACCAGCACTTTTATTTAGGTTGACAACTCACTCATCATAACTTGAAGTGTCCAAACAAACTGAATAACTCAATAGTCTAATGCAAGTGGCAAAATACTTTTCCTTCACTTTTACAGAAACTGAATTTAATGATATTACTATCTAGTTTATCAAAGTGGCAAGCATTCAAGATGTAAAGGTCTCATTTATTTTAAACACATAGCCTAGCCCTGACTACTTATAGTTAATGGAACTGTCTCCAGCCAAAATACAATGAAAATGTAAAATGTATTTCAAAGGTTCTAGAAATATTAATGGCGTTCTGAAACCCCTGGACAGATGATTATTTTGGGGAAGGGGAAATTACTCTTTCCCATTGATAGTTTAATCACTTTCCAATCAGTTTTGATTTTACAGTGGTTCTTGGGAATAATTTTTAATGAGTTCTTAGAAAGTTATAATTGCTTCCAAAATCAGAAACCACAAGATGATGTACTCAAACACTACACCGATGTAATGCTGTTAGGGAGGTATTTACAGAAAGGTGCAGATAGGGGCTCAGCTGTGAACACACGTTAACATACAATGAGCTTCAAAACAATAATCTGTTTGTACAGTATGGAAGGAAAAAATATTCTGTGTAAGAAGTCTAAAAATCCAGCTCTAATTTTAATCCATTGCTATAACTCATAAAAAAAACAAAAGAAAATAGGCATTTATTTCAGAACTCCATATACCTGTGGAAAACAGAGCCCAAGTAAATTCTCTCTGAGAGTAACCTTAATCTCAAATAGAGCACAGCTGACAATGGGCACATTTTAATTTTTGAAAATACTGTGAACATGTAAACCATTAGAGTCAATAGTAGTTTATGATCAGTAAACATTTCCTGGCAAATAACACAAATAAATTCAACTGAAAAGATGCAGACTGACAGGTCTCAGGATTTTAAAACCTTTTAATTTCAAAGTAGCAGAGTTCCAGCACATGTATAGGATGGGCTTTAAAAATGGGTCTACGTAAACTTTTCCATGGTGTTGGTGGATGTGCTTTTTTTTTCCCCTTAAAGAAATGCCTACTGCTTACAGTGTAAAAGAATCTCCACCACTCTGTCTGCAGTTTTCAACCAGAAGTCCTCAATGTACCTTAAGCCAAATTGAATATTAGGTATTTTACAGCTTTTACAAAATGGCTGTAAAATCACATTATGGGCATACACAGCTCTTTGATCTTGCTGCACAGAATTCATAACTGTTCAATAATGCTATACCATTACACCACACACCTTAAACTATTTCCATTTTTCCACAAATCCTTCCAAAACCAGCTTCCAAAGCAAAGAAATGTAACATGAAAAGTTCCTGGGAGGCTTGTTACACAAAAGAACAGCTTGGATACAAACTAATCTACACAATGTCCATCTTCTGGTGAGCCTGTTTATCCCTCCTTTCCCTCCATCACTCCTAAAGGTGGCTGCACTCGAGTAGTGGAAAGAGAAGGCTCTTCCCTCACCACACCCTCCCAGCACCTCTGCTTTTGGTCCTCAGACAGGGATTCTGTGTAGGTGATGAAAATCACAAGAAAAGAGAAGCTGTCCCTTTAAAATGCCCTGCTCTGTCCCATATCCCACGTGGAACCAACATCAGCAGCACTTTCCCATTAACTTCAATGTGATGCAAGAGGCACCATCCTTTTATATACGTAAAACCAGAAAACTTCAGCTTAATATTCTTTACTAAGGATGAACAGGTGAAGCAAACGGGTCAGGAAGGGAGAAACCAAGCAACTCCCCACCCCTCCCCAAAAGGTGCTCCAGTCTTGCACTCCAGCCTCTCTGTGCAACATCACCTCTCTACCCCTCCTCTGTACAGCCCAGATTAAAGAAAGGAGGGAGCCACTAACAAAACCTGAAACATAAATGCGACGAAAATGCAATCTAAAGCCGGAAAGGTTTATTCTTCCAATCACACGTATTAACTCTATTAAGAAAATGGCATCACTTTTTTTTCCACCAAAAAAAACCACCCACCCCGCAAAGATCATTAAAAGAGAGTTATAAAATAGCAAATATAGTGTTTATCTTATCTCAGATCAGTCCACATTACCAATAAGTTTAGCAGTTTCTGCACTACCACCTCCCCCCTCCCTCCCCCTCCTTCTCTTGCATCGGATTTTCACGTTTTCTCATTGTCGGTTGAGTTATAAAAGGCTTTTGCCCTTCGAAAGTTTTAAAAAATAAATAAATATTAACTCCTTGGTCCCTGCAAAGTCAAAATGGACTTCAGGGGAAAGGCGGTTCATACTTTTACCTTTAGCGAGAAAAGGGGGAGCATCCCGGATTTTTAGGGATTTTTTGCGATTTTTAAAAAATTTTTATTTGGTTATATGCCTGAGTTCTCCCTCCATTTTGGTTGTTTATGATACTGACAACAAGCTGTCCCTGCTCTGTGCAGATCTCCTGCTTTCATTTAGCACCCCCTCCCCCTACCCCCCCCTCGCAGCCACACATCCAGGGCTCACACCTCCCCGCAGACCCCGCACCCCGACCCCGACTCGCCCACCTGAGGAAAGGGCAAAAACAAATTCATTTCTCCAAAAAAGAAAAACCTCTTTTGAAAAAGGGGCAAAGTTACCCCAAGTCACTCAAAGTGCCCCCCAAATATTGCCGACTGCGGGTTTCCGCCAGGCCCTTTGGGAAGCGACCTTCCCCCGGGATGTTTTGGTGGAAAATGCGGAGAGTTTACTCTCAAAACTGAATTTATATTAATTTTTCCCTTATTTTTCGGGTCTCTAATGTCTTCCGCTCTCGCTGCTGCCGCTGCCGCTGTCACAATATTCACAGCACCAGAGAGGAGGAGGAGGAGGAGGAGGAAAACTTTTCAAACTTTCCAGACCCTGAATAAAGGGGTTTTTTTTTTTTCCCACCGACCTCACCTTTGGGTCTCCAGCCGCATCGCCCCCTGCCCTGTCAGAAGCGACTTCGGGAGTCCTCACACCCCCGCTTAATTATTTTATTTTATTTTTTATTATTATTTTTCTCTCTGGGGTCCTGAGCAGGGGCTGAGAGTAGCACAAACTTTTCCTCCTCCTGCCGCCGCCGCTGCTCCTCTGCCCCCTCGGCTAGTCCCATAATTTAAATAACCCTGATATTTCTCCCGCTAAACGCCTCTCCGCCGCCCCGGACCCCGGGAGAACTCACCGCGGGGCTTTAACATCCTCCCTCCGGCCCGTCCGCCGCCTTTACACCGCCCGCGGAATTTCTAATAATTTTTTTCTCATATTTCGGGCTGGACGCGGCGGGCCTGGAAATTGTTTCCTTACGCCTCTTTCCAGCAGCCATTGTAGTGTATGCGCTGCCCCTGCAGCCCAACTTGCAGCTGCCGCTGCCGCCGCCGCCGCCGCCGCCGCCGACGTCGCGCCCACCGCCGCCTCCCCCGGCTAGCTCGGCCGCCACCCCCGCCTCCCGCCGGCCCGCCCCCGGTCCCCGCCCGCCGCTGTGCCCGCCCCCCGCGCGCGCTCCGCCCCGGGGCCGGCCACTAGGCGCCGCCGCCGCCAGGGACGGGCCCGCCGATTGGGCGGCGGTGCCGCCTGTCAAGCCGAAGTGTTAAGAGGCGGGCCTCGGCCCGGGGGGCGCGGCGGGGCGGGGGAAAGGGGCGGCACCGCGGGCTCCGCCCCGCCCACTCCTCCCGCCTGGGCCCTCCTCCCGCCGGCTGGGGGCGGGGCGAGACCCGCCCGCCCCCGCCCGGCAGGGCCCGGCTCGGCTGTCAGTCTGGCGGCGGCGCGCGTCGATTGGGCCGGCGGCCGCCGGGGAGCGGGGGCAGCACGTTGGGATGCGCGCTACTTAAGGTCCAGCTGCGTGAGCCATTGACGTGTTTGGAGCTGGAGACGGCCTGGGCGCTGGCGAAGCGGCGGCCCGAGGTGAGTGGTCCCCCGCCCCTCCTTCCGCGGCGGCTGCAGGGATGCAAGAAGAGAGGGGTGCACCTGGGCCACCGCGGGGCCCGAATCCACTCCTTCGGTGTGAAGCCCCTACCACCAGGCCTTGCCTCAGCGCGGGCCCCTTCCTGTCCCTCTTTCTCCCCACGATTCGGGTTTATCCGGGCTGGGGACGAGGAAGGTGACCCTCGGCCTGCCTGGGCACCCCTAGCTCTTTCTTCACTCTGTCTCTCGGCCTTTGGGGCGTCATTGCCTACCCCCACCTCCAATTTCCTGCCTTTTCCTTTCCCCCTGCCCCACTCGGCTCCATCCAAGGTCAAAGCAAGGTGTGTTCACCTGTGCCCGCCGTCCACCGTTAAACCGACAGGCAGCATCGCGGAAGGCAGCGAGGCCGCGGACTCGCAGCCAGTTTCTCCATTCGACTTCCCCGCTCCGCCCCGCTATGCCATGCTGACTTCCTGACCCTGCCTTTCTGCACCCAGCAGTGGGTTAAGGGCTTTGGGCTCTGGCATAACGTGTTTCAGCTTCCTGCTAGTTGCATCTGCGTTGTATCAGACCCACAGACCTTTGCCTGGGCTCTGACCAGCATGTGGGCATGAACGTGTTCCCTATCGTTCCCTTTCCCTTGCCTTTCAAAGCTAGTTGGGGAGTGGGGATGTGAACTGGATGGGAAATCAAGACATATATATATATATTTTTTTTTACAGTTTGCCTTTTGGAGAGATTTTTAGAGTTAGTCCTCAAATGTGCTGTGCTTTTGTGACCCCTCCCTCACATCTTTGGTTTTCTTTCTGTCTGTCCTCTGCAAGAAGAACTTGCTTTGTAATATTTGCTTCGTGCCTTCAGAAAGTAAGCAGATAAGCCCTCTCTAGCGGAACACTCGATCTTCCCTTTAGCCCTTTTCCTCACTGTAAATTGACATTTCCTCTTCATTTCCAGTGATACTTGAGGATTCATGCAAAGAAAGTGACATTTAGAAATCCAAACTTACTTTGACTTGTATTTAGAATCCGGAAGAGAAAGGAAATGAAATGTGAATAACTTCATGCCGCAAACCTGATTTTGTGTATATGTGATGTTACCCAGGTGTTATTTTTATCAAAGAATTCTTGAATTCTTGATTGGTGATGATTTTAAAATGCAGTGCAAGTGCAGTTTCATGTAAGGCATGCAACCTGAATTTTGCCCCAAGCTGATCGTTGTTGAGATGATATATAAGGAGTATGAACAGCTAAGCAGAGTTCTGTATTCTCATGTCATAGGATGGATGTTAAAAAAAAAAGAGGGATGTGAGTTTATTTAGTATCGTTATCTCTTCATAAGAAGTCAAGCCTGCAAAAGAATCATATTCAGGAAAGGAAGAAGCTTCTAGATACAATTGAACAGCATCTTGAAATTCCTTTTTACCTCGATGTTTCTGTTAAGGTATATTCATGTATTGTTTTTAAGTTTATTTTGAGAGAGAGAGAGAACGTGTGTGAACAGGGGAGGGACAGAGAGAGAGGGAGAGAGAACGTTCCAAGCCGGCTTTGCACCATCAGCATGGAGGCCAGTGCGGGGCTCAGTCTCACGAACCTGTGAGATCAAGACCTGAGCCGAAATCAAGAGTCAGATGCTTAACCGGCTGAGCCACCCAGGCACCCCTAAGTATATTCATGTATTGATCAACGAAAATCATAAAATGAAATAATTTCTTAGAGGATTCCTAAAATCTAAAGGATCCTGGAATAACTAAACTCTTTTCCATCCTTGTTTGTAAAGATTAATCTCCTTTAGCCTGGACATCCTGGTCTCTGAACTAGGTAACCCTTGACCGCAAATGCCTCCATTTTTTAGGAACTTACGGGGTTTGATTGATTTTCCTGAGTGTCCCTTATTTCTTTTAACATGACAGATATTTTTTTGATGGTGTCGTCCAGAGCCAGAAAAGTAGAAACCCTTTCATACAAAATTTCTGACCTTTGGTCAAACTGACTGATGGCGGTTCTTTGCTGGGCGGTGTTTTGTGTGTCATATTGCATCGTTGCTTGTTTCTCCTTAAATCTTTAGGGGGAAGATGATTAAGCTAGAGCAGGATTCAAGAGCAGGTTAACTCAGCTTCTTAAACTTAGTGCAGAACATTTAAAAATATTTGTGGGTGGCTCATCAATAGAATATCGATGTATTAAAACAAAAAAAGCCACTTTAAAATAATTAACAGTGTGTTGACCGTTGTTGGTTTTTGTTCAACATTTTCTCTTTTGGTTCCTTTCTATGACATGTCTTCGAAGATGGTAGACATACCAATTTGGGTTGAACTCCATTAGAGAGAGCAGTTGTCCCAGAGGATAGTTGACATGCCTATTATGGAAGTACTCTGTGACTTGATAGAATCATCATCGGTTGGCTGTTAGGGAACTGTGATCAATCTTTAATCGATAAAGACTTGTGCAGAGCTGTATGTGTAAGGCTTGAGTCGGAAGATTAATGAACCACGGTAACATTCTGTGACTTCCTTTAAGCCAAGGGAAGTATCCGTTAAATAGAAGACGCCCCTGGAAGTAAAGCTTTAGTTTTTCTTTTTTCACTTTTCGAAATGTCAGCTGAGCCGTCACTTTGTTCTTTTGGTATGTTGGCCAACCTTGGTGCTGGTTACAGAGTACATACTCTGAGTTTAGTTAACAAATGTTTTTGCTAAAGTTGGGTTGTCTTAATGACTCCACACTCATTTTATATGCTGATCGATGTACAATAAGGAAGTAATTGTTAGAATGCACGCTGTATTCTCAGGTTTTGTTAGGACATTTCACAGCTTCACCTTTGGAAATAAAGATAAACTAATTATATTATATTATAGCTGAGCTGTCCTCTTGGGCATTATGATCAACATGCAGCGGGCGAATTTAGATATGGCCCTTGTGCTGAGGCACCATGGCAGTGCAAAGGAAAAACACGTCCAAATGTTTATTCTCAGAATACAGAGGCCATATGAAGTTCCTTACTCGATAATCATTATGCCAAAATTAATTTTTCAAGTACTTGTGGGTCTAATGAGATGTATGATTTATTTTTCTCTCATTTGCCATGTAACTCTTTTCTCCAATGTCTGCCTGCAGTCAGAAACCCGTTAGGATGCCTATGGTAGGACGGCGGCTGAGAGATCCAGACATAAACCCTTGCTTGTCGGTAAGGTGGTTTGCTTTTAATTTTCATGAGGTTAAGTTGGAAAAACAGGCTTGTTCTGCTTTTGTGGGTATCTGTTTTCTGCGGTTCTTGAATAAAGTTATTTCAATACAAAAAAGATTCCTGGCCAGCGTATCCTTATTTCACTAGAACATTTTTAGGTGTTCATAATTTAGCTGACAAAGATTCACCTCTTCTGGGTTTACCGTTGCTTGTATAACGTGCAAGCATTTAGCTGTCGCTGAAACTCCAGACAGGCATAGGTTAACAGCAAGGAAAATCTTTGGTCCAGAAATGGAAAGTTGCAAACTATGTTTTTAAACTGCCACTGAAATTTATGTTTTAATAGCAATAATTTCATCATGTCCTTGAGACAGCCTGGCTGAGAATAAGGGCCTATAATAGAATGTGCCCATTTAAAGCCTAAAGATTTCCACAAAGGTTATCATATAAGCAAAACGTTTTGTTGTAATAATGAGGTTTTATTGGCAGGTATGTGGTGTGACCAGCAATACTGACTTGTGGCTTTGTTACCCTGGGATAACGCAGTCTCCCATGACTGGTGCTATTCCCTGATCCTATATACGTTTTTCAAATATACACACTCGTTAAATATTTGGTGTAGAAATTTAGCTTTGCTTCGTGTATCAGATCTGTTTTCAACAGCTTTATGCAGTCTGTCTAGATAGACTGTGTTTCTTAGAGCTGTGCAGCAAATTACCTACCCCTTTAGTTAACGCTTTCCCTTCGATGACCTCTCAGATTCCTACTTTTCACTTTGAAGTTTGTTATCCAATCTACTTCCGGTTTAGACAGCTTAATTTTAATTCCCAAATGGCTGCTACTCTCCTTTGAACTCACAGCCCTGTGTTGCTCACGTAGGTTTTGAAGTGATATTAATGATATCTATTAAAACGGCATACGTTATAGTATATGTACTTGCGTAATGCAGTGTGAGTGATAGCCAAAAATACATCGAGATGAGTGGTGGTAATTTAAGTTGCCTTGATGTAGACCAGTTATTAGCGACTTACTTGGGATCTCGAAACCAGCTTAACATCAAACAGCCAAGTCAAAGCTGGAAAACAGGACAGCTGCACTTGGAACTGGGAGACCGGGTTTTGACTCTATGCTGCGCGGTAGTGATTTCGAGCACATTGCACCTTGCCTTAGCTTCTTTGTTAAACACTCACTGGGGTAAATGATCTCAGTCAGTGCTCCGGCTCAAGTTCCTGTGATCAGATATTCAGAAAACTGACCCAGACTATGAAAAGGAAGATGTCTGCTCTGAGCAGAATGAGTCCTGGGATAGTCAGAAAGATAATTCAGTGTTTGTTCATGACGCGTTCGTTAAAATGAACAGAAAGGAGCGAGTTCGTGTTACCTGCTTTGGGGGGAAGGAGCCTCAGAAGTTTGGGATTTTTTTTTTTTTGTTTAGATCCCATTCCACCCCCTAAATGATGCCTATCTTACATATTTAAGGAATCTGATGCTTCTACCAGATGTATGGATGAAAATAACTATGACAGGGAAAAGTGTTCCACTTACTTCCTGAAGTACAAAAACTGCCGGAAGTTCTGGGTAAGCCGAGCTCGGTTAGCTTTGCGTTAAAACTCGTCTCTGAGGCGTGAAATCGAAGCCCAAACTTAGTCAGTACCCACAGTCTTTTCTTAGTGATGACTGGGGAAACTTAACTTTGGCTCTATCCTGTGCGCACCCTAAAGGATCCTTGAGAGCTCTTAACTGGCCACCTCCTCCTCCTACTCCATCCGGGCAATAACAACGCAGTTCTGACTTAGGTGGGTCTTCCTATGCATGTAAGATCTGCAGCCCTAAAACAATAAGCTTGTTACAATTTTACTTTTCCTGGAGAGGAGCAGACTGCATAACTTGTTCTGTCGTAACACAGACTTCAGCTGCCACACTGTCCCCCGGGGTGAGCAGCCGTGGCTGGGACGATGGTGACACCCGCAGCGAGCACGGCCATAGTGAGTCGGGCACCACTGGCTCATCCTTTGAGGAGCTGCAGCTGGAAGGCGAGGGACCCCTGGGATTGCCAAGGCTGAGCCCCGAGGCTGAACCCCTAGGGACTGTCAAGTGGCCCCGGGAACCTAGTACCCCCCGAGAAGGGTGAGGAGGTAACCCTAGGCTCACACCCTCCTGGGGTGCAATCGCTAAGGAACTGAACAGACTCTCCAGCCCTCTTCTTCCTTGACCTCTCTGGCCCAGGCTGGGGCCTGGGCCTCAGGGGAAACTGACTTCCACTAACCCTGGGCTCTAGCTGAGCCTTCTTACCACACCTGTGGCTTCCAGGGCCAAAGGAGCCAGGGACTGTATTCTGCACCCAGACCCTGGGGCTACCGCCCCTCTGACATCTTTTTTCAGAATCACATTGGAGCTTCCAGGACCAGAATAAAGCAAATGATTTTCTTGTTTCACCGGGGGGTGGGGTGGGGGTGGGGGGGGGTAAGGCTTCCATTTCTGCCTTCTCCTATCCCACCACCACCCATGGTAGTTAAAATGCCCCCCTTTTTCTTGAGACATCGGTATATGATTTCTTTTTCTCTGAGCCCTGGATCCAGCTACTTCCTTTCCCTCTTTTGAATTCACTGTTGGTTTCATTTAGCAATCACTTAGTAGGTCCTCTTGATGGACTGGATTCCCGTGCTCTCGTACTTAAACAGTATGTTCCCAGCCCAGTTACTGTCAATGGATTCCTATGAGAATAATCACTTCTATTTAATTGTTAATAGCTTGAAAATATTGTCCGAAGAATGAGAATTAGTTTTTTGGTTTTTCTTTATACTTGGTTTTTAGAATTTCCCTTATGAGGACGTAATAACCAATTACTGGTAAATGATGAGCATTTAATATGTGTCTGATTTTGGTTTCTTCTTCTTCCTTTTTTTTTTTTTTTTTTTTTTTTTTAACCTACGTGCAGAATTCTGTCATGATCCAGAGAAGACAGAACGGAGTGCAGCCGTCTATGCCTACAGCAGCAGAAAGGGACGAGATCTTGGGGGCGATGGGAAAGATGCCCTACTGACTGTTTGCATTAAAATTGTTTATTTAACTTAGAAGCAGATGAATATTTTTAATAAACGGTGACTGTGACCTTTGAACACCTTTCGGGCCTTACGCAGACAGATCTCCAACTCTACAAGGGGAGACAAAGTTAAGTTAGCCCCGTGTCCTCTGTGTTTGCGCTCAGTGCCATGATGGTGGTCCGCCTCGGCTGGCTGTGCCGTGCCGCGGAGTTCGCGTTACTTCCTGAAGGTAAGGGAGCATTAGGAAAGGTGACATGAGGAGTCCCGCTTTTCTGCGGGTAACGGGCACAGAGGACAAGGAAAGACTGCGCGGCAGCACAAGGAAGGTGGTGTTTCCAAGGATGGGAAATGACGTGCACGGCAACGCGATGGGAGGAAAGCTCGAGCTGGGTCTGGAGAGTGGTCTGTAGACTGTACCACCAAGAGTACGGAGGTGGCGGTGGAGAGGCGGACAGAAGCCCGGGAAGGTGAGTTCAGGGTGGCTGGGTGGCGGGCCTCAAATCTCGGGCTCAGTGCAAAGCAAGACCCCGACCCTCGCTTCACTCCCTTACCTCTGTTTAAATAAGGTTAGTATGTTGACTAGGCGGGGAAGCAGGGGTGCGGGGGGGTTGTCTTAGACAAATGGCAGGCCCAAGAACTGGTTTTCTTTTCTTTCCGTAAGGGGAGGCTTCAAGGATTCCGTGACTGAAATCCACACGTACTGGATAGCCTTCTGAAGGGATAGTATTCTTGAAGCGCAGTCATGGGAAAAAGATGATTCTCTTCGAAGTGGGATTTCTCTTTGCAGGAAGAGATGGGTAGGAAGGATACAGGGGTTCATAGGTGAACGCACTGGGATGAGACTAGAGCCCCACTGCGTTTTCTGCCGTAAACACAACAGCATTCAGTATGGTGATGGGGGCAAGTCGTGTGGCAACTCTCATACCCACCAGCTATTTAAATCCAGTTTGTCTCATTTACAGAACAGTTTTATAACGTATATTATTTAATAATATTTAATGTACACAAAAAAATCAATGAAAACAGCTTGTGTCCCTTCTCTTTATCTGGCACTGGGTCAAGAGTATTATTTTAAAGGCTGCTGACCATAAACTATCCGTCTCGTTGGTCTTTGTCCAAAACCCAGGTCAGATGTTTTTAAGCCATCTGACCCTGATTGTTAAATGTGATTCTGTTTGAATAAAAGATGGACTGTTTGAGAAATCCCTTGATTTGTATTGATTGCTCTAAAATGATGGGTTGAAAAAGGACCTGACAAGACATTCATACATACTTGTGTGATCAGCATTTCAGTATTTTAAGCATGCTGTTTTAAGGGCTTGGAATGTTAATGTCCCCTCTTTAAATGTACATACCAACATCAACATTCATCCGGGAGCTGTTTGTCCCGGCCTCACTCTTTTTCTTTTCGTTTCTTCTTTAAATAGCAACTTTGTTGAGATACAGTTCATATACCGCAGAAGTCATCTGTTTAAAGTGGGACTCTGATGGTTTTCAGTCATCACCACAATTGGTAGTAAATCACTTCACCCCAGAAAGAACACATTCTTCATTTCCTCCTCACACCTCCCTTTCTCCCCACCTTTCCGACACTTCGGCAACTGCCTTCTGCCTCTAGAATTGCCTATTCTGATCATTTATATAAATGGAGTCCTGCCATGTGTGGTCTTTTGCGACTGACCTCTTTCCCTTAGCCCAATGTCTTCAAGGCTCCTTCACGCAGCACGTATCAGCACCTCGTTCCTTTTTACTGCTGGGTAACATTCCATGGTATGGATGTACCACGTTTTTTGTGATCCATTCATCAGTTGATGGGTATTTGGGTTGTCTCCGTTTTGGGGCTATGATGAGTCCTGCTGTTTGTTGAACAGTGGGGTACAAGTCTTGGTGTGGGCATTCATTTCTTTTTGAATGTACACCTGCCTTGGAGGTGAATGGCTAGGTCGTATGCTAACTGTGTTTAACCATCTGAAGAACTGACCAACTATCTTCCAAAGTGGTAGCACCATTTTACAATGTACAAGAGTTCCAGTTTCTCCACATCCTTGTTAACACTTATTATCCGCCTTTGGTTACAGTCATCCTAGCGCGTGCGAGCTGGTATCAGAGTGTGGTTTGGGTTTGCATTTCCCCGAAGGCTAGTGATGTGGAGCATCTTTTTATGTGCTTATTGGCCGGTCACGTATCTTCTTCGGAGAAATGTTCATTTAGATCCTTTGCCTATTTTTAAGTTGGGTGGTGTATCTTTATTACTGAATTGTGAGAGTTCTTTATAGGTGCTAAATCCAAGTCCCTTATCAGATACGTGGTTTACACATGTTTTCTCTGATTCTGTGGGTTGTATTTTTGCTTCATGATGTCCTTTGAAACAAAATTAAAAAAGATTTTTTTTCCTAGTGTTTGTTTATTTTTGAGAGAGAGAGCAAGGAGGGGAGGGACAGAGAGAGAGGGAGACACAGAATGCGAAGCAGGCTCCAGGCTCCGAGCTGTCAGCACAGAGCCCGACGCGGGGCTCAGACTCACAAACCGCCGGATCACGACCTGAGCTGAAGTCGGCTGCTTCACGAACTGAGCCACGCAGGCGCTCCTGAAACCCAAAAGTCTTAATTTTGATGAAGTCCAATTTAGTTTTTCTTTTGTTGCTTTTGGTGACATATCTAAGAAGGCGTTGCCTAACTCAAGGTCAAAGGAATTTGCATCTGTGTTTCCTCTAGGAGTGTTACAATTTTGCCTCTTATGTTTAGGTCTCTGATCCCTTTTGAGTTCATTTTTGTATGTGGTGTGAGGTAGGAGTCCACAACTTCATTGTTTTGCACGTCGCTGTCCAGGTCCCGGGACCTTTCATTGTAAAGGCTGTGCTTTCTCCTGTTGAATTGTCTTGGCACTCTTACTGCAAATCGATTGTGTATGTCAGTCTATTTCTGGACTTGGAATCCTGTGCCATTGACCTGTATGTCTGTCTTTAGCCACACTGGCTTGATGACTGTAGCTGTGCAGGAATGGCATATAGTTCTTTGAACGTGTATCTGAGCGTGTTCTATGAGGTACCATTGGTGACAAACTAATTGGGGACTTTTGACCAACAAATCCTTAATGTACGTAGTCATAATATGGCACCACTTAGGCAAGGTTGTTCGGTTCTAACTTTGCCTTTAGTAATTCCCTAATCCCTTGTTTGCGTCTTTACACATACCCTGATAACTTGAGTATACTCTTCTTGGAACCAGATTGTGCAAGAACCTGTTGCACCACTTTGGAGGGGCAGAGTCCCAGGGGTTCATCACCCAAGTGTTACATTTGCCACTATTGTATTTCTCTTTCTCGAAGACACTACTCCAGGAGAAGCGAAGCTGATTAACCTGAGAAATCAATTGTATGGGGCTGTTTGTTGGTGTCTGGAGAAAATTTTCAAGTCAGACAAAGCTTTGATGTCAACTATCAACTAACAAAATATGTAGAAGGCGTTTTACTGTGTTCACGTGCCTCTCACCCTTGGGGGGGGGGGGCGCATCTCATTGTAGATTATCCGTGTAATGGGTGAGCGTGGCACGCTGTGTGTGTAATATGTAAAAGAAATCCTCTTAAGAAGCACTTCCTACTTGAAAGCTCCTGGAGGATACAAGCAAGGTCATTCATGGTTATATATCCATAGTACCTGGTAAACTTCTAGTGTGTGTGAATGATCAACAGTTGTGCACCTGTTGGGGGGAGGGGTGGCTTTTGAAGTCGAACACATTGAAAAAACGTGCTCGGACGATGCAAATGGGTACGCGATATTCAAAGGTCCACACAATGCAAAAGGCATTACAGTGTAAATCTGCCCAGAAGCAGCCGGCGTCAAAAAGTTTTCAAGTTTTTTATTGCAGATACAGGCATATCTGCGTATGTGTTTGTTTTGCACAAAAGAAGCATCATAGGGCGTAAGCTGGAGGTACCTTGCTTTTTCCACTTAGTTGCATAGTTTGGAATAATTCTCCCCCAGTGATTATAGATTTGCTCCAGTTCTTTTTTTCCATGTTTATTTATTTTTGAGAGAGAGACAGAGTACGGGCAGGGGAGGGGCAGAGAGAGAGGGAGACACAGCATCTGAAGCAGGTTCCAGGCTCCCAATGAGGGGCTCGAACTCACAAACTGAGATCGTGACCTGAGCCGAAGCCGGATGCTTAACCGACTGAGCCACCCAGGCCCCTACTCCATTTCTTCCAATGGCTGCAGTTTTCCCTCGTGCAGTTAGAGTGTCATTGAACCAGTCTCCCATTGATGGTTTTCTCTTAGAGACAGGGTTGCAACAAACATCTTTACGTACGGCTCTTGGCTTGTTCTGTTCGAACTCTAGGATGCATTTCTGAGAAGAAGTATTTCTAGGTTAAAGGCTTCTGCATTTTAAATATTGTAGGTATTGACAAATCACCCTCCCTGGGGGAGCAGCCCAATTTCTACTCCCATGAACAAAGCCTGTGAGTGTTTCCTTCCTCACACCCTCAGTCCCACTGAGTGCTTTGTGGCCCTTTCATCCTTACAATTGATGAGTGAAAAATGGAATGGAATGAGTGTATTTGTTTCCTTTGCCCACTTTTGTTTGTTTTTTTTTTTTTTTTAAGATATTTGGTGTGAATGATTTGGGGGCCTCTTGGGATAGTAAGGAATCTGCCTCTCTGCCATTTGTAACTCGTATATTTTGTCTTTTAACTTAGAATTGCTATACCGTGTTTTACATTGTAATGTAATTAAATGGATCCATCTTTTTGTTTATGGTTTCTGGTGCTCAATAAATATTAAATGAATCCAAGTACAAGTACTGTTATTACAGTTCAATTCTGCTCAACAAATATTTGCCGGTAATGTACAAAGTGCTAGGGCTAAAGGGGGTGGAGGAACATGCATGAATAAGTCAACCATCTGGCCCTCAAAGAACTTCACTGGGCTGTGCGGGAGAAGCAAAGGAGAACCACAGTAGGAATAAGAGAGTAAGTTCCTTAATAAACACACAGGGGCACGTGCATGTGGGGTATTCGGGGACTAGTCCTTACTGACTGAGGCCAGAGCATGTGAAGGGAAAAACGTAGACGGGTAGAGTAGGTACCCATGAGGGGCCTCGAAGGCCCTACTTGAGACTTTAAACCTTATTCTGCACATAAAGGGAAGCTACGAGCTGTGTTGAGTTGGAGAGGGTCAAATCCAGTTTGCGTTTAGAAGAATAATTCTGGAGGTGCGGAGACGGGGTCTTACAGTGATCCTGGATCACTGCAACCCCCCTCTCAACTGTTTTCCTCCGTAAATTCCTGCCTGACTCCCAGTTCCTTTTCCACACTGCAGCCAGGAGAGCCTCTCCAGAATGCAAAGACAGTAAGTCCCACTTCAATTTCCAAGTCCTGTCCATTGCCTCATGATAAATGTCCAGATTCCTTCCTTTGGTTTACAAGGTCCTCTGAGATCTGGGGACGTTTGTGAAGGGTGCTTGCAGGCTTGAGGAAGGTGGGAGCAAGTCTGCTTTTGGACATACAAGGCCAAGACTGTGTCCTCAAAGACCTTAGACTTCAGTGAGGGGGACAGGCAGGAAAAGGTCTGGCCGTATCCTTTCCGCTGTCACATTCTACATTGGCCGACCACGCCCCATTTTCTCAACCTGAACAGCCGTCCCTCAAGGGCTGCAGTTGAATGCTGCCTTCAGGTTCAGCTCGCATGTGTCGTCTCCCGTACCGCCAGTCAGAATTAATGTCATTTCTTCATCCTCCTCCCATCTCTGCAGTGACACTCACCGCGTATTCCCCGGGGAGCTGCGTACACAATCCGATGTAAAATCAGGCAATTAAAGTTGCCCCCACGTTCTATTAATGTCTCACCTTCTGTTTTTATTTTGCAGAATAAGAAAATGAGAACCGGCACTCGGCGTCAGATGCCTTGTTCTGCAAAGGAGCTAAAAAGAAGTGGGCTTGGGGCACCTCTGGCTGGCTCAGGTCATGATCTCGCGGTTTGTGGGTCCGAGCCCCGCGTCGGGCTCTGTGCTGACAGCTCAAGAGCCCGGAGCTGGCTTCCGATTCTGCGTCTCCCTCTCTCTCTGCCCCTCCCCCACTCACACTCTGTCTCTCTCTCTCTCTCTCTCTCTCAAAAATAACCATTAAAAAAGATTGAAAAAGAGGTGGGCTTGATCTGCCTTTCAGCTACAAGCACTGGACCGTTTTCATTAGCAGGTCTAATATCACAAGTGGCCTCTCACCTTCAGACCCCGCAAGGCTGCTGCCCGTCTTTCAGGGTGCTGGGCCTTTCGTCTGTCACCTGGGTGGAAGCTCTTGCACCCCGAAATGCAAAGTCTCGTATGCTTCTGGAAGGATGTAAAAGTGCATGAGAAAGTTGAATTGAATAAGCACCTGTTTTCCTCCAGGAAGACTTGTAAATTACATCTAAAAATCTGCCCGTCTACCAAAACTCCAGGGGCTCAATTTTTGTTTCTTTTATCATGACGTTTAGAGCGCTTAAATAAATGGGCTTGGGATCAACTCAGATTCCTCCACCAATACTGGTAGCTCTCCAGAGAAAGAAGAAGAAAGTAAGGGTCATTTCACAGCATCTCATTGGCAGGATTCGGGAAAGTGGGCCGATTGCAGGGAAGTGTAGGCAGGGGTGGGGGGAGGGCCTGACGAGGTTGATGAGGGGCTGAGAGAAAAGACGGGGTGATTCAAATGGGTGCAGGGTGCTGGCTATGGATGGCCAGTGAGCCCTGGAGAATAAAAAGATCAGTAATGATGAAAATAAAGTTTCCGGTGCCGGAGCTTAACCCCAAAAATCCTGCTTAATACACAGAGGTAAAACATGACATGATTGGAAATCGTATGCGTCTGGGATCAAAATATCTGGATTTGAAATCTGGCTCTGCCGTTTACTGCCTGTGCAGTAAATAGCATCAGCCTTTAGAGCCTTTTCTACTGTGAATATTAGATTTTTAAAAATGCCTTATCTTTAAAAAAAATTAAAAAAAAATTCTTTTTTAATGTTTTATTAATTTTGAGACAGAGAGAGACAGAGCATGAGCAGGGGAGGGGCAGAGAGAGAGGGAGACACAGAATCCGAAACAGGCTCCAGGCTCTGAGCTGTCGGCACAGAGCCCGACGCGGGGCTCGAACTCACGGACTGCGAGATCATGACCTGAGCCGAAGTTGGGCCCTTAACCAACTGAGCCACCCAGGTGCCTCTAAAAAAATTTTTTTTAATGTTTATTTTTGAGAGAGAGACAGAGACAGTACAAGCAGGGGAGGGGCAGAGAGAGACGGAGACAGAATCCGAAGCAGGCTCCAGGCTCTGAGCTGTCAGCACAGAGCCTGATGCAGGGCTCGAACTCCTGAAGCGTGAGACCATGACCTGAGCTGAAGTCGGACGCCCAACTCAGTTGACTGAGCCACCCAGACGCCCCAAAGTGCCCTATCTCATAGGTTGTTGTGAAACCCACGGAAAGTTCCATATGTGTTGTAAATGTAGATATTAATATTTGAAACACATTTATAAAAAATAGATCCACTTATTTGTAATAAGTGAAAGCCTAGATTATTCTTGGTCTACTCTGGGAAAGCTATAATTTCAATTACTATAACCTTTTCACTCAATCCCCCCCACCCCCGGCAGGTCCCCCCTAAGATGCTCCCCAAACTCCATCTGTGCTAGAAGTGATTACAAAAAGCCAAATTGTTGTTTTATTTCTCTCCTTCACGTTTACAGTTCCACAATAAAATCTGGCCCAGAATGTTCTCTCCCCATATTTTTTCTCTCATTCATGCCCTAACACCACCCTAGATGCTTCATATACTCCTGAAGGCTGCAATAAGCAAGAACAAGAAAATTCATTTCGGATGGACTGGAAATGTTTACTCAGTCACCCAGAAGAAAATATCATCCATCAGTGTTCAGGGCGTGACATGCACAAATAAAGCTGACTCTTGGCTAGATTGTCCCTCTACCCACGAACAGGAGCCCTCTCCTTTCCCTCCCTTCAAAAACTGTCCCCCCTTCCCTTTAGGGATCGCCTCTGGCTCTTGTGACAGCCCGAAGACTTTGCGTGTCAGCTCTATCCCGCACTCTGAGTCCCGGGATCCCTCCAGCCTCACACACAGCTTCCCCCTCTTCTACCTTCCCTGTGCCTTCTTGCTGCGAGCAGCTCCAGTTGACTGCCCACGATTATGTGTTGGTGACTGTCGTTTCGTCCCTGCATCGTACACGTGGGTTGTGTCAATCACGTCCTGCACCAAACTGCAGAAACAGAGACAGTTATGCTCCTCGCGAGCGCAGCATCCTGCAATCTACGAGGAGGTGTTGTCAGAAACACGGGCGGATCTAAACTGCCCCCCAACCCCGTGAAATCGGTGCTCTCCTTGGCTTGCAGACACGAGACAGGCCCTTGCCGCTTAAGAAAACTTGCCTCCATCCACCGCCCCCACCACCCACTCCCATTTTCCCTGCGGTGGACTTTGCCTCCTCAGCGTCTTTCGTTTTCTTTGCGGCTCCTGACTGTGGCCATTATTCAGATTACTGTTCATTTCGCCATTTAGCACTTGCTGAATGTGCACACAAATAAAAGGCTTCTGTAGGGGATGGGAAAGTGAATGAGAAAATTTATACTCGAGGAGGAAATTTACAAATTAATCAGCATCACGGGCTGTATAGCGGATTCTCCGCGGAACCATTCATTGACTCTAAGGAGTCATTCAAAACGCTTGATTCCGTGCGCCCTGTCAGCCCTGTCTCCATTTTCTGCTCTTGAAGTAAGATGTGACATTAGTGAGAGATGACAGTGTTCTTTGTCGTGAAGTAGCAAGGGAGAGGGGCACGAAGGTCTGGGTGATCCGCAGAGTGGACTTTTCTCCGGGATGAAAAGGCTGGGTTTGTCATTTTGTTGTACCAAAGACCTTCCTGACCCCTACATAGGCTCCTTAAAGACTTGGAGAACCGTGGATTGGGGCGGGGGGGTGTTTTGAATTTATAGTTCATAGACTTGGCAACTAGGGTGTCATCTTGTCTCTCTGTGTCTTTCATTTCAGATGTGTATGTCGTCTTGTAGAACAGCATTCCAAACCCTTGACAGCTTCTGTATGTAATTCCCACTTTTGAAGAATGTCTTACACAACCTCAATGAACCTCATTTCTTTACCTCTCAGGAAAACAAAACCAAACACTGACAACACAACAAAGCCTGGGCTGGTTAATTCTTCCGCAGTCCTGTTAACCATGGGGTCTACACCTCTGGGCCTTCACGGATCTTAGGACCCCTGGTATCTAGCACAAGGGTGTTTAGAGATAGTTATTAGGGTCACTTACCTCTACCTCTTTTTAAAAATCCTTTATTTATCATTTTGGTATGGGGGAGGGAAGACGTAAAAGGCTGCAGACAGAAGGTACGGCATGGGATGTGTGCAGCTGGTGGGTGAAGGTGTGGGCTTTGCTTTGTCCTGCCTAGATTTATGACCCTACTTCTTTCTAAATATCCTAAGCTCTCCGAAGCCGTAGGCTTTGGACAAATTGCTCAATGTAAAAGTATCTAGTTCTGCAACTCTAAAATACCAACTTCAGAGGGTGGTTGAATTGAAAAAGACGATACCTGTAAAAAGCTTAGGATAGCCACCAAGTCAGGAGGCACCAATAAATATTACTTATTTGTATTCTCTATTCCTACCTTTCGAAGAGAAGGAAAAGTAAGAAGGGAATTATGAAATCTTCATTCAAATAGCGGGCTTTAAAATTTGAGAATCAAGGACCTTATACTTTGTTTTTATTTGCTGGAACAGTAGATCAATACTATCTACTTTCGGGGCGCCTGAGTGGCTCAGTCGGTTGAGCATCCAACTCCGGCTCAGGTCATGATCTCATGGTTCGTGGGTTTGATCCCCTCATTGGGCTCTGTGCTGACAGCTCAGAGCCCGGAGCCTGCTTCAGATTCTCTGTCTTCCTCTCTCTCTGCCCCTCCCCTGCTTGAGCTCTGTCTCTCTCTTTATCTATCTCTCTCTCTCAAAAACTAAAAAAAAACATTAAAAAAAAAAACCCAACTATCCACTTCCATGTTGTTGAACTCCTCGTACTCTCAAAATAGAACTCTTGAGTAAGAGGGTTTTTTTTTTAGTGCTGAGTGATTACCAAACTAATTACAGTAATTTTATTATCTAAGTATCTGCAAGGGAGAGGGCCAGATGCATGAGATTGTATGGTTTGGCAACTCAATAATTTCAAGAAGACAACATATTTACAAAGATAGAGCATTATGTTAATTTGAATAAAAACCTTTGTCCTGAAATGTTTATGGCTCTGAAGTTCTGAATTCTTCCCTAAACCATAAGACAAGTGATGGGGTGGATTTACTTAAAAGGGGTGAGTAATCAAGAGTGAATATGCATTATATATTGAAACATGGGGCACTTTGAAGAATATGGGTCAGAATGGATCCGAGAAATGGGGGTGTTTAGGTAAAAGTCCTGAGCCACAGGGGATTGTACAAGAAAGACATGAACAGAGTTTAAAATGTTGCCAATGTTCAACACCTGGAGATGAAGAAAGTAACCAAGGAAACGATTTAGCAGTCAGTAAGGAAGGCTTTATGACCTAAGCGTTAGAGAAGTACCTGTCTTGTGGCATTTATTCATTTGTACAGCAAATACTTATTGAATTCCTACCATATGTGCCACACCGTCCTTAAAGAGACTTAAAGCAAATGAGATGTATTACTACACAAAATAGGCCAAGACTCCTGCTCTCCTGGGAGTTATTTGATTGTAGTGTGAGGGAGAGACAATCAGCAATAAACACAACAAATGAACTAGATAGCATATTAGAAAGTTATAAGTGCTGTAAAAAAAAGGACCCTGAAGGCAAGAGAACGGTGAGGAGTAATGTGATGCAGGGGGCAAGGGGTAGGGGATGCATTGGCAACGGCCAATAGCCACGGGCAACAGAGCTCAATCTTCCCTGGCGGTTGTTGGGGCCACCACCCAAATGGGTGACTTTGCTTTTCTAATGAACATCTCCTAGGTTTTAGGATGTGGAAGTAAAAAGAGGTCATAGGAATGTCCCTATGACAGCAGAAAGAAGCATTTAAAAACTTGGAAATCGGGGTGCCTGGGTAGCTCCGTTGGGTAAGTGACCAACTCTTGAATTTGGCTCAGGTCATTAGCTCACAGTTCATTGCAAGCCCTGTGTTGGGTTCCATGCTGAGAGGATGGAGCCTGCTTGGGATTCTTTCTCTCCCTCTCTCTCAGCTCCTCCCCTGCTCATGCTCTCCATGCTCCCCATCTCTTTCAAAAAAAAAAAAAAAGAGAGAGAGAGAGAGCTTGGAAATGGTGTTTATTGAGGCAATGAAAATGCACCAACGAAAAGCAGTGTCAAAGCGTTGTAGGATCCAGGCAGCAAAGGACAACAGTGAGGGCAGGACCATGAGTAAGTGCAATGAACTTTAAAACCATAAACCACAAGGAGTAAGTAGGTGTCGTTTTCATACATAAAATGAGCAAAGAGTCCGTATCAAATCAATGTCGTATTACAAGCTCTGTGGATACTGCTATCGATTAGCTTATACTTTTGTTCTTGTGTAGATTCAAATTCTGGAAAGAGGGTGTTTGTTTCACAACATCGAAAAACGTGAAGTTAAAAACATAAAATGAGCAAAGGCTGCGCATGAAGTTTTTGAATTCAAAGACACTTTCGCTTTTGAATCTATAGAATGCCAAACGCCTCTGAAGAAGATCTCTTCCCACACGGGATCCCAAGGTCCTAGGTGAAAAATCCAGTTAGTTGTCCACGAGCATCTGGTTTCGTGTTTAGAACGTGATTGCCTCAGTTTCTCACTTTTCTCCGGGACATTGCACTGTGTACTCATAGTCAAGCTCAGAGCCATGATCAGAAGGCTAGTATAAAATAATGAAGACACTGTTTGAGATTGGAATAATGGAACCTCAGGTAGGAGGAGGAAGTGCTTCTCCTCCTTCGGGAAGTACTTCTTCCTCCTTTGGGAAGCATGCTGGTCGTCGTCCTGGCTGCCGGAGGCCCTGCTGTGCCAAACTCATTGTGTATCAGACCTTCGTCTTGGACAGAGGCCAGCCAGCCTAATGAATCCACATCTCAGTACGTGGAGGGTCCCTGTAGGCCATAGGAAGAATTCGACAACTTCTGATCTGCTCCACAACCGGGCCATAGTGGGGTACTTCTCTTTAGGTCCCACCCTCAGACCAGAGAACCAGTTTTGGAGCCGTGGGAGAGCAAGGGCCCTTGTGGCAAATTCTGAGACCTTCTTGGGGTCACCTGCGGTGTGATCGCACTGAACGTCTTCGAACTAGGGGACATGATGGGAGCAAGAGTTCTCTGAACTACCTGTCTCCTGACACAAATTTTCTCCCCTCTGCTGCTTCAAGCTGGTGCTTGAAATCTTACAAAACAATCGATAATATACCCCTTCTTAGACTATGCTGGAGGCAGGGAGCCTGGGCGGCTCAGTCAGTGAAGGGCCCAAATCTTGATTTTGGCCCACGTCATGATCGCACAGTTCGTGGGTTCGAACCCCGGATCAGCCTCCGTGCTCACAGGGTGGAGCCTGCTTGGGATTCTCTCTCCCCCTGAATGAGTGAGACAGCATCACCTCTACACTTCAGAACACCCTAGAAATCCCACCCACACAAGAGGTTGCTCAAGTCAAAATATTTCACAGTATTCCACCCAAATGGAAACGATGGAGACAACTGAAACGTGTGATAGGAACTGTACATCCCAAAGGAAGAGAAAAGAGAGTCTAGAAGCCTCCATTCTTAACACGGACAGGAAAACACAGAACCCATTGGTGAAAAACGGGTACTTGACATTTTCAGCACATTTTTTTTTCAAGTTGGGGGGATTCTCTTGTAGTAGATTTTTTGGACGTCAGGAAGGGGACAAAGGAGGTATCGGAGACAAGTGTAAGACAGAAAGAAGCTCACAGAGCCAGGGCGTGGGAAGCGTATTTAATTCGAATTCGAACCTAAACATTTTCGCAGAGATGTCAGAGTTTGTTGGCTTGGCTATGTCAGTCTGCTACACGTTGCGATGGTTCCGCAACGTAGAAACGAGGAAATGTTTCACGGAATTGTGTTTTTCGCCTTTGGTTTTCCTGGCTTCCGTGGAAAATGTTGAGAAAAAGTGTACCCTGTGGTTTATTCTAAACAAATTCAATTCAGCAGGCAGGTATATTGCTCAATCAGCCAACTTAAGTACTTATTTTTAAAAGTGTATTTTTGACTTGAAACACTTAAATCCATTGTGGTTTATCATGTCAATATATGTGTTGGCGCGTGCACAGCTCGGAGAAGGCCTGGTAAAATTTCTTAAAGGAGTCTTTGAAAAGCTGTTGCAGCAGAAGCAGGCCTCCCGGCTTCCAGAGAAGATAGATCCGCATCTGAATACCTTAAAGTCTATTCTGAAACCGCCTGTCCCTCCTTTTCCAGAGCCAAATCCAGGCCCCGACGATGGGGTAAATGTCCCAACCAAGTAAGTTGTTTTTCAGTTCGGTGCAAACAAAATCCGAGAATTAGCGTTTGTGTGGGTGAGTGAGCTCACATTTTGAAATAAGAACAAATTAAATTTGTACAAGGACTTCCATGACAATTCAATCCAAGTTTTTCCTCCTCTGATCTCCAATAACAACCCTGGGAGACGGGCAGGGCAGCTACTAAAGTTCCTATGTTCATAGATGAGGACATAGATTAAAAAAAATATATATCGAGCAACAGTCCAGGGCCACAAAATTCTGTCCAAGACGGTAGATGGAGTGGTGAGTACACAATATATTTGGTTTTGTTTCAACTTCAAATCCACTGCAGATCTCTTATATAATCGTGCTCCCTGAGCATAAATTGCCTTCAGGTAAATACTTAACACACTCACATATTACCCCAGTGAAAATTTTTATATTAGAACTATTGGCAGGAATTGTTACTGTTTTTATCAGTGTCCCATCTATTTAAGTAGCACAAGAAAGATTTTTAATAGAGTCAGAACAAACAGAACAGCTCAGGAGGGGGAAAAAAAATGTTTCCTTCTCTAGAATATTACTGGATGATGTGTACTTCTAGTTCATCTAGAACATTCTTTCGAAAGGTCCTTGCACCATTCAGAGAGGATGGGTATTTGTGACAAGCACTAGTCGAAGATGGAAACATTAATCCTGCCAAGAACATTTTTGGGGGAGATAGTCCTCTGTTAATAATTATTATAAGTTTTCTCCATAATAAAGCAATATTATTACCAATGATGCTGTTGCTGATTCTACATTGCCGTGCATAATAACGATAACTAATATTCGTAAACGCTTATTATTCGCCAAGCACTGTGTCACGCCCTTTCTGTGGCTACTTGGCTTTTCTTTCTCTTTTTCTTCGGGACAACCCTCAACCTTACATTGCAGAAGAAATACTTATGACTTGGGAGTTGGAGTTAAATGATTTGCCCATAGTCATCTAATTGGTGCGGGAGGGAGCCACGATTTCAACTTAGGCAATGTAATTGCAGAACCCACAAGCTAAATGTCTCGTGACATTGCCTCCTCAGTAGCTGCTGCTAATACCTACTAATAATAACTGAAATGTGTTTACTATCAAACGTGTTTTTTCCAATGATCTAGTGAGAGTTGAAGAGGTGAAGTGATTTGCCCAAGTTCCCCTGGCTTGTATGTTGAAGAATAGATTTTCAGATCCAATCTGATTTCCAAAAAAGAGAAATTGAATCCCGAGTCTACGACTCCCCCTTCCTGTGAAGGGTCTCACAAATTAAACTGTATGTCTAGATTATTCTCTAGAATGAGGGCCTCAGACTTTATGTCTTTTTATTTGTATTTTATTTATTTGTTTAATGTTTATTTTATTTTTTTGAGAAAGAGAGAGAGAGAGGGCACAAGGAGGGGAGGGGCAGAGAGAGAGGGAGACACAGAATCCGAAGCAGGCTCCAGGCTCTGGGCCATCAGCGCAGAGCCCGATGGCGGGCTTGAAACCATGAACCGTGAGATCATGACCTGAGGTGAGATCAGGAGTCAGATGCTTCACCTTAACCAACTGAGCCACCCAGGGGCCCCGGGGAGGTTTTTATTAAGTGTCCAGACCTAAGACCTGGAGATTCAAGGAATTACATGCTTGTTTGTCTTGAAGATGTTTTCATGAGAAAATCCCGCAAGGGGATGTGTGATAGCAGGTTCTGCTGGACCCAAGGCTTCGGGAGGAAGTGGTCCCTGCACAGAGCAGGGGGATCTCCAGAAGCACAGCTCTCATCTAGCCTTGGCAGGGACTGGGGATTAAACCAAGAGGAGCTGGAGAAGGCTCGCTGCAGAGCTAGTGGGAGGCACGATGCCTGTGTGTTTTGTTCTCTCACATAATAAGATGGGAGGGATCGTCACCATGTCGGGTGAAAGGGGCTATCCTCAATATTGCCAAGAGCAGTAATGAAGGGAATCGCCTTCCCTCACGGAGTTCCCCTCAACTTTATCTTCTGTTCGCAGACAAATCCCGACAAGAAGAGGATGTTGAGCATCTCCCTAAGTGAATTGGCTTTTTTCCTTTGACACGTTAGTGTGAATTCAGATCAGGCGTCAGGTGCTGTAGTTCAATGGCTTGCCAACCTTCCAAATTTCCGGAGGCACGCTGATGGGGACAGAAGTAGCCCTCTCCTCTTCTGCCATTGCCAGAAAGAAAACACCGCAGCGGCTGCATCTGAAGAGTTGCTTGCGATTGTATTCACCGGGTCCACTTTAGAGAGGGACCCCCCCCCCCTCAAGGAGGCGGGGCGTATGCATATTGGACCCCGGCCCCGGGGGCTGGAATGACTCCAATGCTTCAAAAGATGTCCTCGGACGTGACTTACCTAGGCTGCCACGCAGTCCCAGAGGCACGGGCAGGGCTGAAACGTGTGAATCAATGCCGCAAGTCAAGTATGGCCTTGGCTTCAGCAAAAGCTCCAGAGGCCAGCCTGGTCCGGACTGACTAGAAGCGTTTCACGGACGAGGGTGTATGGCAGTGACACACCATTCCGTGTCGCCTTTGGCAAATCATTCAGCCAGTCTGGTCTTGACTGTCCTCACATACTCAATAAAAAGTTGGACTGGCTGTTCATCACCCCTTCCCTTGACACTGACGTGCTCTGATGTCCAGTCTAGATTTGTAGACCATGCGTTCAGAGCCATTGATCGAGTACCCTGAAAAAGTGACCGTACTTCCCAAGCTGCTGAAAATATTAAAGGAAGAGAAGTTGCTGCTAGAATTCCGTTCCAGAGGTATTTCATTACAGCATCTGTCACTCATGCGTGGCTGGTCAGAGCCACGGTCAACGGTTTTGCTGAGTCGTTTACTATCTCCTTCTACAATTCCCAGTCTCATCACCGAATTCTCCTCGACCAGCTTGTGTGAGAGGGAGTCTTACTCTGCTATCCTCTGCCTCCAAGCCCTGAAATAAACCTCCGACGTCCGCGATCATCTTTCATTCTGTTGCCCTTCACAATGTTTCTGCTGCAGATTTTCTGATTATTTCTGTTTTTCCTGGCTATAGAATCATAGAACTACAGTCTTTCAGAACTAAAAGTGATTTTAGAAATTACTTAATCCTCTGTTTTACTTCATTGAAATTTGAGAACGGGAAAAATTACACGATTTGCCAAAGGCCTGCAGCTGCTTAGTGGCAGAGTTATGCGAGACCCTCCAGGCTCTGGCTCACACGGAGGGCAGATCCCAATCTGATCTGATTGGGGAAATTAAGGCACAGCTGCGTGGCTTCAGCGATGCCCAGGTGGAGAGCCACAGGGTAAGGCAGAATTTGGGCAACCCACTAGAGACGGGGTGGAGGGGGGGGGGTAAACTTAGAGTTGAGGGCATTTAGCAGAAGGTGAGCTCTAGGGATGAGCAAGAGTAGAAGGGAGTTTACTGGTGGTAAACCAAGTTTGATGTCTTCGAATGCTAAATATTTGGCCGGGCGCTTCATTATGGATGTTGCCCAAATCTCTACTTTGGTGAGTTTTGTTTGTTGGCTTGGTTTTGGTGAACGCGCACAACCTCGCCGAAGGTGCGGCACACAAAAGGCACACGTTGGCTGCTCTGGTGGGAGAATGGATGGGGAGGGGCAGGTGGAGGCGGGGAGCCCAATCTCCAGTCAAGAGGTGACGGAGGCTTGGGTGGGGGCTTGGCGCAACCACAGAGAGGGTACAAAAAGCACATGACAGCAAGAACGTGGGAAGAACCTTGTAGACATGGGAACACCCGCAGGATAGGGACGTGGGTGGTGGGCGATCTTCTTTTCTTTTTAAATCTTCCTTTTATTTTCTTGGTACATGTTGTTTTATTAAGAAAAGAATGAAGCCAAATTGCCTTTGCTGGAACTGAGTCTGGAATGACTTTCTGGCTACTTTTTTTGTTTTTGTTTTTTGTTTTAATATTTTTTTAATGTTTATTTCTGAGAGAGAGAGAGAGAGAGAGAGAGCAGGGGAGGGGCAGAGAGAGAGGGAGACACAGAATCCAAAGCAGGCTCCAGGCTCTGAGCCCGATGTGGGGTTTGAACCCACGAACTGTGAGATTATGACCTGAGCCGAAGTCAGATGCCTAACCGACTGAGCCACCCAGGTGTCCCTACTTTTTTTGTTTTTTAATGGATTACCTTTCCTTTGAAACAATTTCAAATTTATAGAAAAGTTGCAGATACAGTGCAAGGGACTTTGACATCCTCTTCACTCAGATCTGCCAATTGTTCACATTTGCTATGTTTGCACTTTGGCTTTCTTATGTTTATTTTACACACATAACAATTATATATTCTTTCTGAGTCACTTGAGAGTTCATTGCCCTTTACTAAATGTTTTAAGTGTATATTTCCTAAGACCAGGACATCCACTTATACAACCATGTACAGTTCCCCAAATCAGGAAACTTTACATCAGCACATCATTAATATCCAATCTATAGGCCTCGTGTGAATTTTACATTTTTGTCCCAGGACTGTCCTGTACAGCAATTTTTTTTTCCTTCGTGGTTTGAGATCCAATCCAAGATCTCATGTTGCATTTAGTTTTCATGTCTCTCTGATTTTTCCTCCTCTGATTTTTTTTTTTTTTTTTTTTTTTTTTGCCTTCCATGAGTGACATTTTTGAAGAGTCCAGCCCAATTATTTGTAGCATGTTCCTCAGTTGGGGCTTATCCATAGTTTCCTCATGACTGGATTCAGGTTACACTTTTTGCAAGGAGTCCCATCTAAGAATAATACAGCCTTCTCAGTGCATTGTATTAGGGGACACATTGAGTGGTTTGTTACTATTGCTGAAAAAGTTAATTACTGGTGATATTAACTTTGGGGTAAGAACACATATTTCAAATCGTGGATTTTTTTTTTTTTGGTCTTCAGCTCAGTGTAGTGTCATTATTAAAAATGATTTGGGAAATATTTCTTACATTGACATAAACTCACATTAAATCATACGAAAGTTAGACATGCCTACAGAAACAGGGGATATGAACATGCTGTAGCACCAGACTGAGCTCTATCACAATAAAAATTCATATTAGGGGTACATTTCAGGTGTAAGGGAATGTTGGCCTGAGCGGGAGCAATGGTTTTAGCTTCTGCATGTGTATAGTTTCTAGGGAACCGTTTGGGATGCTTGTATTTTTCACATCTGTGGGCTAAAACCAAGCACCAAATGTAAATTATACCATTTGGGGGATGTTATCTATACCTGCGAACTTGTCCTTGAATAACTTCCTTAGTCCCAATTAAACATGAACAGATTTAGAATAATGGTCCTACAGTATTTTGATCTGTGAAGGAGACGGATCGCTGCAATGTTACTCCTAATTGTGGCTATGAAGGAAAAGGACCCATTTCTCTAGATCAACAATGAAAATTCATAAGGATTTTGGGCTTGGCGATGAAATGTGCTTTATTCGTAGGAATCCACTTAGAAGCTCCCCAGTATCTGAGAATTGGTTTGAAAAGATGTTGATGGAATAATGTTTGACTTTTCTTTCGAACCGCTCTTGGCAGAATGTGATTTACCTTCACCGGTGGTGCTGTTAAGCACGGCAAACGTTGGTTTGTTTTAATAAAAGTTTTAGCCATAGCTGAAGTACTATGGGTTTGGAAAGAACAGCTAACAGGCCTGCTGCAGAGCAAACTCTGCATTTTTTTGCTTTGGGTGTAGACTGATTCTCTTTTGAGTAAATCCGATTTACTAGTCATTCTATATTCCCAAGAAGAGCACGAAGAAAAGGGAGGGAAAGTGGATGGAAATAGGACTTTAGGAACCCTGGCCCTCAGGACTTAGATGGTGCATTACGGACAGTCTGGCTGGGACACCTCGGATTTCCACCGCTGTGAACCCAACTCTTCGGAACGTCATGTACAGCTCAGCAGGATGAAAACTGCAATGCTGCAGGGTGAAAATGGCAACGGCTCTATGCTGCCATCTGGTGGTCTATTGCTGCACTGCCTCCCTCAGTGAGTCCTAGCCTCCACTGCTCGTGGGCCCTTGGCTGGCCCACCCACCAACGCGTAAAAGTCGGGAAATTTGGCCGGTTTGTCCATTATGTGCCTCAGGAACTTCTCTATTCTTCTGGCGTTCTTTTCTCTTCTCCCTTTAGATACCTTGGTGCCCTTTATACTGTCTCTCCTTTTCCCATCAGTCCAAGAACAACAACAACAAAAACTTTTATGAGTCCTTCCTAGCTAACGGCCTCACTAAGTGCTTTGTAAATACTATTTTATTTAATTGTGGAAAAAACCACATGAGGTAGAGAGAATTATTATTCCATTTTACAGATGAGGAAACGCAATAATGGCTGAGCTCCTGTTGGATCATTGGCCTGTGTGTCTAGAGCTTGAACCTTAATCACTGCGTTGCCTTCACACTTGTGCGTGAAATCGAATAAAACGTTACCTATCCCGTGGACATTTTGTTTGGTCTTATTTCTAATTGCAGAATGAACGATTTATCTCTTACGGAAATGTGTCAAGCATTAGTGAGCAGGTTGCAAAAATGTTTGGGGGAGGTAAGGGGGACTTAAGTTGTGTCCCTTAAATTTGTCAACCATGTTTCTGAGGTGACTGATCCACCTGGAGAAAATGGAGTGACTTAATAATTGTGGACGTCAAATGAGATAATGCATATGAATTGAATTTGAATATTCTACACCAACACTTATTATTCTTATGTTATAATGTTGGATAGATTCCTAATTACTATCACACATGACCAAAACAATGTATTTAGTGAAGGGGCAAATATTTATTTTGTGGTGCATTTGAGTTGAGTACAACTTCTTTAATTTAGAGGATAAAAACTCTGATTTAAAGGCAAGATTATTTTTTAGGATATGCAATAAATATCACATATTTTGTAGTTTTGTTTTGTTTTGTTTTGTTTTTTAGTATAGACTTTAACCAAAAATAATGGTCAATCAACCAACCTTCATCCAACCCTTTAAGTTCAGATTCTTCGTACATTTAAGAATATGACATTGTACTAGTCACCATTTTTCCAAGAATTTCCGTCTGGGCTGGTTTTTAAACAGACAAAATATCGATAATTAAAATATAGACTTTAATATTTCACATTATATTAAGTACATGAAATATTTTACATTTTATAATGAAAATGTAGACCCTAAGCTTGTGCAAATATGGTAGGTATCTCATAAATATTTCCTTCCCACCTAAGCTCTGAGCACTGGTTTTCCCGAACTCCTATTCCATCCACTTTGGATTTGTGAGGATCACAGAGTGGGAACCTGAGCTGTATACAACCTGTAGACTCAGCCTTGTTTGGAGATGTCTGGAAGACCGTCCAGAGATTAAGGATTAAGTAACATGAGATGCTAGGGAGGACGTCAGAAAGAGTTTTCTGGAAGAGGCCTGGTACACATACAAGATACTTTCAAGCTTTAGAATAAGAAATTCTACATATAGAATATATATATACACACACACACACACACACACACATATATATACATATATATGTATATGTGTGTGTATATATATATATATATATATAAAGTGAGAAATTGCTCAGTAAGGTATTGCTTGGGATGTTCCCTAGTGTGCTTTCCCCATGCCTAGGGTTATGACGAACGGAGACTGACAAACACATACAAGCCACAGCCTCTACTTCTGTCTGTGAGTGTGGCCAACAGGACTGTGTGGGACCCACGTCAGTGCCGGGCACTGACGAGAGTGGAGGACACGGTCTTCGCTTGGACAAACTGGTGAGAGCACGTTGGAAAATGGAAGGAACGAAGCAAAGGCGCTGAACCAGGTACCATAGTTTGGGTCCTCTAAAAGCCATGCCCAGCGTTCTACTACATGGGTTGGAAAGCTAAGCGCTCATCCCTTGCAGAAAGAGCTTCCCATGTGAGCTAGTTCTGAGTAATGAGATGTTAGCAGAAGCTAACCATTATACCATTGGGGGGCATTATCTATACCTGTGAACTTGTCCTTGAAGGTTGAGCTACCAGGAAAGCTTTTGAAAAAGACAATTTGGGCTGGAATGCTTCCTCAGGCCTCTGCCATTCTTCCTTCTTTATCCTTCCTGGATGGAACCAGCCTGGGCTGCTTACAGCTAGATGTTTTTGTTTTCGCTTTTGTTTTTGAAACCTCTGTATGAAAGGAATCTCCTATTTGCCGCTGGATGCACTCCTAACTTGATAAAGCCTCCAGGAAGCACCAACGTGGTGTTTGTTAGTAGCTAATTGGGCTAGCCTGCTAGGGAGAGAGGGAGCCAGGGTGGGGGGGGGGGGGGGGCGGTGGGCAGTGGCAGAAAAGGTGGGGTGGGGGAGGAGCTGGCGGATGCCGAGGGTACATAAACCCTGGTGGGTAAGTGCTGGAGGGAAGTTCCAGAATTTCTGCAAGCAGAGTGGGGGGCTGGGCCAGAGACCCACACTTTGGGTTTCTTCATTGTGATCTTTTTGTGTTCGTCAGCTGGTGTCGTCGGAGGAAACTTGGGTCGCGAATGTATCCGTGTTCATAGTTTTGGATTTCAGTGTATCACTTTGCTGATCTTTTACAAGCATCCCCAAGGTGCTTAACAGCTCACTGGCTCAAGGTTTCACAAATTTTTCTGTTAAGGGGCAGAGAGTAAATATTTTACACTCTGCAGGCTGTTCGGTCTCTGTCACAACTACTCAAGTTCCATCGCTGCTTGACAGTGGTCATCGACCATATATAAACAGAGGCGAACAGCTCTGTTCCAATAAAACTTTATTTACAAAAACAGGCGGTAGGCTGGATTTGACCCGAGAGCTATAGTTGGCCAAACCTTTGCTCCAGATCCTAGAGTGGCAGAAAAGATAAGGGTTTTCTCTTAAGTTAGGTTTATATGTCACTTTAAATTATTTTCACACTGTTAATTTGTACGACAAATTTCATTTGTTTTGATAAGATGTTTCTCAGGATTTCCCCCATAAAAGTTGGGTGACGTTGAGTAGGTGTTCCGGACCAGTTGTCTTTCTGGTGCATAAGACTTTCATAGCAAGCATTGTGTCTGAAAGTGTGCTTTCCAGGACATTAGTTCTATTGGATACCCAAAATACTACTACTACTAAATAAGGTTAGATTTAAATACATTTGGAAACTCCGAATTTAAAAAGTTAAACCAATTTCTCGCTCTCATATGCTACATCTACCCAGTCACCCAAGCTGGAAATCTGCAGATTATTTCGTTATTTATTACTTTCCTGTATCAAATCTACCCCCAAGCCCTACTGATGTTACTTCCTAAATATTTTTCCATTTTGTCTCTCTCTCTATCCTTTTCCTCCCGATATTTTATTTCAGGTTCTGGCAGCTCTTTCGTATTCATCCGTCCCAGTCCCAAAGCCCACCTGCCAGAATCCTGTGTCAGAATGCAAATCCAACCGTGTCACTGTCCTGCTTAGAAACCCATTAACGACCCCTCAAAGACTGGCCAGGGCAATGCTTCCCAGCTCGTGTTCACTGTGGTGTTAGATGTGCTACAAGAAAAATTTTGCACGAAGCCTTACATGAATCAATTTAAACAGAGTTCTTTACCCTTCAGAGCTCTTAACATAAAATGACTTTTGACTTTCAGAAGGGATTCGGGGCACAGAGATTGCCAAATCCAACTGAACGGTCAGCATTCTTTATTCACAGGGACCCTGGGAATGATTAGTTTTCCTATTGAGCCTTTTGAGAAACACTTCCCCATAGATATTGCAAAGAATTCAAATCAGTGGGGATTTGCTTGACTCTACATCCCCAGTGTAAGAATGAGTTTCTCTCTGATGCTGCCCACAACGATTTTTTCTTGGGTAGATTGTCTCTCATCCCCTTGCGATGGAGGCTCAGCATGTGGGGAAAAGTTGGGTCTGAGAGTCAAAGAGATCGCCCTTGGAATTTCAACTCCTCGCTGGATGTCGGGGTTTGGGTACATGTCCTCAGTTTCTCTGAGTCCCTTTTTCCTTCTCCTTCAGCCTGAAATAAAACCCACCTCATATGAATATTCTCATTAAATGATACACCATTTGTAAGGTACAAAGGTCAGGGGCGAGAATTTGGAAACTGATCGATAAATGCTCTGGCTACTTGTGTTTGAACTGCTGGGGGGGGGGCGATCACGGCAGGAATGCCACCGAATCAGCTGTGTTTGGTTCAGCCTCCAATCTGAATAACAACTGAGTCCCCCGCGTACAAGGAAGGGTCTTGAGAAAATGTGTTGTGCAACTAACGGAGCATTGTCCGCACCGTGCCCTGAGGAACCGAAAAGCAGGTTTCTGGTGGCCCTTTCTTCAACGGCCGTCAGATGATTTCCTCTGCTGTACCGTGTGCCCAGCAATGCCAGAGACACCCTCTTGCAAAGGCTCCAACGACGCATTTGGCGGAGCGTGTTTTGCCTTTTGTATTAAATCATGTGAACACACCTGGTCCTTGCCTGCTGACAAAAATCCTTCCTGTCCCCTCAATTCATCAACACAAGTGGTAGTGTTTTCGCTTGTTAATGAATAACTGCCTGGACTTTGGGGCTGTGCTATCCACTAATTTGTGTGTGTGTGTGTGTGTGTGTGTGTGTGTGTTTAAATCTTGATTAAGGATAATTAGGAAGAAACAGGACAGATTTTAAGGAAAACCTGAACAAAGGGTGATGTATTTAAAAACGGGCATGGAGGGCATCTGGGTGGCTCAGTCGGTTAAGCATCTGACTTGGGCTCAGGTCATGATCTCACAGTTAGTGAGTTCGAGCCCCACGTCGGGCTCTGTGCTGACAGCTCAGAGCCTGGAGCCTGTTTCGGATTCTGTGTCTCCTTCTTTCTCTGCCTTTCCCTTGCTCACACTCTGTCTCTTTCTCTCTCTCAAAAATAAATAAAAAACAATAAAAAAAATGGGCATGGAATATTTATTGAGAAGATCTAAAGTTTCCCTAAATATGAATCTGTTTAAAATGATCTAGAAAAGGGCGCCTGGGTGGCACAGTCGGTTAAGCCTCCGACTTCGGCTCAGGTCATGATCTCGCGGTTTGTGACTTCGAGCCCCGCGTCGGGCTCTGTGCTGACAGCTCAGAGCCTGCTTCAGATTCTGTGTTTCCCTCTCCCTCTGCCCCTCCCCTGCTCACGCTCTGACTCTCTCTGTCTTTCAATAATAAATAAACGTTAAAAAACATTTAAAATGATCTAGAAAAAAACTTGATAAAACATGTGATGGATAGAACAAGAAATTAGGTGGGACAATTTCTAGGAAGAATTTAGAAATGAGAACTCTCTGAAGCTTTCACTTCTCTGTTATGCTCCATTTTCTCAGTAGATGGCACCCTTCTACCTTCAAAGCTTTTATTTACACTAAGGTGTAAAGGGCTGACAGTCCACTACAATAGTAACTAAATCCTCTTTGGGTCTTTCCTAACTACATACACACAGTCCCGAGGCACCCCCAGTACCTTGCACATAGGATTGCCTGGTTAAGCCAATATTTTAAATACAGTAAAGACATTTATTCCCATACTTTAATACATTTGCAAAATTCCATTCTTTTGCTCATCACTTGGCAATTCACAGCTACAGTCTCAAATATTGTCTTCTTTCCAATATTTTAACATCGCCTTAGGACTCTTTTTCCAGGAAGGTGGCCCATCCACTTTATCAAGAATAGCAAGCCGTTCCTTTTGTCGTTCACTCATTTACTCACTGAACAATTCTTTGTCCACAACCGACTACGTGCCACACGCTGCTAAGCTCATGGGATGCCAACAACGATGCATGAATTATGCTCTTCGCCTTTAAAGAACTCAAACTTGGGGCACCTGGGTGGCTCAGTCAGTTGAGCGTCCGACTTTGGCTTAGGTCATGATCTCGCGGTCTGTGCGTTCGAGCCCCATGTCGGGCTCTGTGCTGACAGCTCAGGGCCTGGAGCCTGCTTCGGCTTCTGTGTCTCCCTCTCTCTCTGCCCCTCTCCCACTCATGCTTTGTCTCTCTTTCTCTCTCAAAAATAAGTAAGCATTAAAAAAATTAAAAAAAAAAGAACTCAAACTTATTTGGAGGAGACAGAAATAATCATATTGTATGTACAATTATACTTTTTTAAACATATTGTTTTATCGTTTATTTTTATATTTGAGAGACAGAGACAGAGTTCAGGCGGGGAAGGAGCAGGGAAGGAGCAGAGAGAGACAGACACAGAATGTGAAGCAGGCTCCAGGCTCTGAGCTGTCAGCACAGAGCCCGAGGCGGGGCTTGAACTTACGAACCGTGAGATCAGCCACCCAGGCGCCCCCGCAATCATGCTTATTACAGTGTGACAGAAATGCCCTTGGTGTTACAGGACTCCAGAGAAAGTGGCCCAAACCCAGTCTGTGGGAGGGAGTGTGGGAGAGCTCCCCGGGATTAGTGCCATTATGTTAGCCAAGTCTTAAGGGGCACTGGCTCAGCAAACATCCAGGCAGAGCTACATTCCAGGTCGAGGGAGTTATGAGCAAAGGAATGGAGGTGAGGTCCACCACAGATGTGTCTTTGCTTTTCAGAGCTGCTCAGCCTTAAATCCTGCCTGCAGCTCACCATCCTGGCTGCCCATGGGATTCACCTGGGGCATTCCACATACCGGTTTCTGGACTTCATTCCCAGATAGCTTGCTTCCATTCGTCTGGAGATGCCTGGGTACGCTGTTGAAAAAAAGAAATGTCCTAGATGATTCTAATAAGCATCTGAGATTGGGAAACACTGTTTTTGCTGGTGAGTCCGTGAGTAATGAGAAACGAGCTTGGGTGGGAGACAGAAGTGTTCATCGTTTGCACTTGGGAAGCCTGACAAGTAGGTGGATCCTGGGCCCACCTTCCAGAAAATTCAAGTGTCCAAAACGCATGTGATAACCGTGGTCAGGAAGTCACGTTTGAGAAACACCAGGACAACTTTGAGAGTCGTGCGATGGTGTTTGTCCTTTGTCCATGTGGTGCCGCTAATCAAGGGTTATTTTGTTTTGCTTTGTTCTGCTTCGCTTACTTGTTTGTTAGTTTGTTGGTTGGTTGCTAGGGACTGAGATGGGTTTGAAATTGCTTTGGAGAGGAGCCAGCTGAGTGGTCCTGTGGGAAGAAGAGATCATTGAGAACATTCTCATACAACTCCAGGTGAACGGAGGGGAGCCTGACTTAGGGTGGTGGCAGCTAAGGACAAGTGTATGGGCATTGTGGGGAACGGTGGGGTTTCCAGAGGCACTTAGAACGCCCAACTGTCAGGGAGTGGAGATTAGCTGGGGGTAAATAGAAGGACAGGCCTGGATTAAGATCTTCAGGACTGTTAAGTGTTAAAAACAATTATGCTGTCTCACTGTACAGAATTTTCAAAAATCCTTAATAAACATATAACGAGCACGAGAAAATTCAGCAAAGTTCAGCTTTTCAGATTTTTCCTATAGTGAGGCTTTTCGTTTTGTGCACTTTCAGATATTGAATTCTTGGGCCGCCTGCGTGGCTCAGTCTGTTAAGCTTCTGACTTTTGATTTCAGGTCAGATCACAACCTCATCGTCCGTGAGTTCGAGCCCTGCATTGGGCTCTGCGCTGTGAGCGCAGAGCCTGCTTGGGATTCTCTCTCTCTCTCTGCCCCTTCCCTGCTTGCGCACTCTCTCTCCCTCAAAATAAATAGATGAACTTAAAAAAAACCCAAATATTGACTTCTTTCCAAAAAATTTTTTTTCTGGTTTCCTTCAGTTGTTGATTCCTTGAATGCTTAACAGATCTGATTACTGGGAAACTCAGTATTACTGAGGGAGAATCGAGGTTAATTCCAGGGTGGTTCCACCTACAGACCCACAGTATTCTGCCATTGCAGGGGAGGAAGGTCCCGTGTATTTGCAGGGAGAGATTGGTGTAGACATCGTCGGGCTTTTGTATTTGCAAGTTTAGGGGCAAGAGTTGGACCTCAGATGCCCGTTTGGAAGCCGTGGGCCTGTTTGCGGTTGCTAGACAAGTAAGAGGCGATGGTGGTTTTTTGTTTCATGAATTAGACTTGTCTAACCAAGGAAGGTACCAAGAGTGAAGACTGCAGTCGTACAAGAAAAAAATCCCTGGGGGGGCCGCCACGTTTCAGAGGTGGTGAAGAAGGGCGTGAAGAACAAAAAGAAATGTGAGTGACGCGGAAGGAAGTTCTTCCCAAGGAGGCCAGTTGTCAGTAAGAGACTGAAAAGAAAAAAACAAGTTCTCTGATGGCAGTATTATGAAGGAATATAGGATGACAGAATGGGAGGAACTTGCTGAAGCAGGGGTAGCGGATTGCAGTCAGAAAGCGACTTGGAAATTTACCACATCAGGGATGAGGCAACCTGGCGGGTAAACGTGTCAGTCAGCTTGGCATGCTATGGAACATGCACTGTAGAGGGGTGGCGTAAACAGCCGAAATTTATTTCTCACAGTTCTGGAGGCTGGGGAGTCAAGGTCAAAGGGCCGGCAGATCCTGTGTCTTGTCTCATGAGGAAGCCCTTCCTGGTTCTTGTTTTATCCTCCTGGGGCAGGAAGAGAGAGAGAGAGGGAGGGAAGGAGTGAGGGAGAGAGGGGAGGGGAACAGGAAGGGGAGGGGTAGAGAGAGGGAGGGGGGAGCTTGAGGGAGGGAAATGGGGAAGAGGGGCAAGAGCTCGCGTCCTCTTATTACAAGCCTCTGTCATGGGGGCTCCACCCTCAAGACCGACTTACCTCCTACAGGCCCCACCTCTGAATACTATTACATTGGGGTTTAAGATTTCAGTGTGTGAACCTGGGAAGAACTCACGCGTATGTCCAAATGGCCTGCCAACACCACCGCTCATTAAGCTCTGTGGCCCGAGCCCTTCCTTTACTCTGGGTCACGTAAAACTCCCGGCCTTCCGCAGCATTCGGTGAATGGGTTGGTTGCTAAAACCGTGCGAGGCAGTGAGGGAAGCTATGGGAAAGAGCTAAGTGAGGGCGTGGGCAAGTAAAGCTACCTGGCCTGGTTCCACATTGGTTGGAGGGGGCACCCTGGAGCTTGTCTTGGAACACTGCCTTGTCTTGCTGGAATTTGGAATCAAACACAGGCCCTGAGGTGGGTGATTGGCTCCAACCAGTCAGGTGAGGAGGAGTCTGGGGAGAAGGTGACAGGAGCCAGCTGTTAGCCGTCACTTGTAGCAGCTGGGATGGTGTAGGGGGGTAAGGGAGATCTGAGCGGGCACCGAGAGCATCTGTGACATTCTCATTACAATTTGAAAGACACAGGAAAGAGAAGGCAAGCACACAAAAAATCACCCTCAGTCACATTACCCGTCGAGGCAACACCCGAGGGGATTTCAGGACATGTCTATAAGGTCCTCTCCAAATGGTTTTAAACTGTTTAAAATTTTATTTTGTGTAGTTTGGATTGTACACAATTTGTTATACTATTTTTGAAAGCCTTGTGTCAGTTATTAGGTACTTCTTACTTGTCATCGTAAGAGTCTTAGAAACATTTTTTTTTTATTTTGAGAGAGAGAGAGAGAGAGAGAGAGAGAACGCAAGTACAAGCAGGGGAGGGGCAGTGGAAGAAACTTAAGCAGTCTCCACACCCAGCACGGAGCCCAACTTGGGGCTTGATCTCATGACTGTGAGATCATGACCTGAGCCAAAACCAGGAGTCAGACACTTAACAGACTGAGCCACCCAGGACCCACTACAAATGTAATTTTTAATGCCATACATTTAAACAATTCTCACTACAATGAAAAATTAAATTTAAGGGCAAGTATCAAGCTCTGATTTCATATGATATTTTCAAAACTGAGGGTCTGGATAGTGCTCGTTATAAGTCCAGGTTTGGTTTTTTTTTTTTTTCTTTTTGTTTTTGCTTTTTGTTTTTCTTTTATACTTATTACATTTGAAATATCCTTTTTTCTTTTTCTTTTTTATTATTTTTTTAATATGAAATTTATTGTCAAATCGGTTTCCAGACAACACCCAGTGCTCATCCCCACAGGTGCCCTCCTTGATGCCCATCACCCACTCTCCCCTCCCTCCCACCTCCCATCAACCCTCAGTTTATTCTCAGTTTTTAAGAGCCGCTTATGGTTTGCCTCCTTCCCTCTCTGCCTCCAGGTTGTAAGCCTCCAGGTTGATAACTGTCACTGATCAGGTGTGGGCAGACAACATGGATGGTGCCTTGGTGACTGTGTAAATGCATGGTGGGTGTGTGTAAATGAAGGACGTGGTGGGTGATGAGTCCATAATGACTGCAAAGGGACCACATTCGCAGACACTGTTCTAGCAGGAGCCAAAAATGTGAATGTTTACATACGATGGCAGATGACACAGATAGTTATCTTGGCGGTGGGGCCAAGAGGAGAGGTACATGCCCAAGGCGGGCTGTTGCCAAAGCACGTTGCCATGCAATACCTTCTGATTACTTTAGCTTACAATCCAGAATTTTCACATGCATGTAAAATCTGAGTGTTGAAGACTGGCCCATTTTCTTCAGACCCAATTTAGGCATCAGCCATGGGTTCTTCCAATCCATGAGCATGGGATGTTTTTCCATTTCTTTGTGTCTTCTTCAATTTCTTTCATGAGCTCTCTAGAGTTTTCAGTGTACAGATCTTTTACCTCTTTGGCTACGTTTATTGCCAGGTGTCTTAGGGTTTTTGGTGCAATTGTAAATGGGATCAATTCCTTCGTATCTCTTTCTGCTGCTTCATTATTGGTGTATAGAAACGTGACTGATTTCTCTACGCTGATTTTTATATCCTGCGACTTTGCTGCGTTCGTGTATCATACGTAAGAGAAGAGTCACTGGGTTCTACTCTTGAAACCAAGATTACACTGTGTGTTAACTAACTTGAATTTAAACTTAAAAAAAATCAGCAATGAGTGATGGCTTTCTATTTGTAACGTTTGCACTAAATTTTGTGCAATTTGGGAGTAGTCAGAGACACAATGCTGTTCCCAAACTCAGAGGCCTCAGCTGACACGTTACCTTTGACACATTAAGTGATAAAATTGCACCACCACAATCTCTGCCACCCTGATCTCTAAGTCTCACACCTCCTTTCTGAATTTCAGATCTTTCTCAGTGTACTTTCCACCCTCACCCCAGCTTCCAATAAGCCTCGTGGCCTGGCCACGCTACTTGCCTTGGGAGCCTCGACAAGGAACACCTCTGTTAGAAAGGCAGCCTCTTTGGCAAATCCCAAGCCCGATTTGTTTTTTCTAGGAAAAAAAAAAGTAGATATTAAAATAAATACAAAAGCCTCAACTTCTAAATAAAGGTAATATGGGTGTAGGAGAAAGAACGGGACTCAGTGTCATTTATAACACAGAATAAGGAAAAACAATGACAGAAACAAAGAGATTTAGAATTAATAAGTGAGTATTAGATGTGCTATATGCTTCAGGATAATGGAAAACTTAAATGAAGTGGCTACATTCCTAGAAAGAGATACAGTTGCAGAATTGATGCAAGCGGAAACAGAGAATCTGGATCAACCTATAAGAACTAAATATATGAAAATGCTGGTCAAAGACCCTCCCTCTCAAAACCTGCAAGCCTGTGCAGTTGTATGAGTACAGCTTATAGAAGTTTCAAGGAGGAGATAATTCTGGTTTCATACAAGTTATATTAGAAAATTGAAAAAAATTCATTTATGATCTTAGTTAAACTTTTGGAAAATGAGGAATGCAAGGGAACTTTCTTCACTTGATAAGTTGTCTATACCAAAAGACTTATTGAACCTTATTGAACTGATCGAACACTTATTGAACCTTAAGTGTTTAAGTATATAAACTTTATACTTATTGAAGAAACTTTGTACACATTCTTTTAAAAAGGAATATAAAGTGGTTTTGTTTGTTATTATAAGGAAGGTTTTTATATTTATCTATTTAGACTCATTAGCCTTTTCTTTGAGGCATTAGATTTTTAGTCTTTTATTTTATTTTATTTTATTTTATTTTAATGTTTATTTATTTTTGAGACAGAGAGAGACAAGGCACGAACGGGGGAGGAGCAGAGAGAGAGGAAGACACAGAATCGGAAGCAGGCTCCAGGCTCTGGGCCATCAGCCCAGAGCCCGACGCGGGGCTCAAACTCACGGACCGTGAGATCATGACCTGAGCCGAAGTCGGACGCTTAACCGACTGAGCCACCCAGGCGCCCCATGAGATTTTTAGTCTTAATTAGAATGGCCTTCCTTACTCCAAGGCTCTATTTGCATTTTCTCATGTTTTCCTTTTAGTACTTTTATGTATTTTTAATTAAATTTTCTCATGTTTTTCTTAGCGAATTGAGTTTGTGAATTGAATTGAATTTTCTCATATTTTTCTTCTAGTGCATTTACATCTTTTATTTATTTGGAGTTTAGTCTACTGTAGTGTATGGTATCCTGTTTTCCTGTTGTTCTAATTCCATTAATTAAGAAGCCCATCTTTCCACCACTCTGCTGGAGAGTGCTTTCTTATCCTGGGCCACTTAAAACTCCCAGGCTTCACATCACTCAATAACCGGGTTCATTGCTCAATACCAAAATAAAATCCGGTTAGATTTTTAAATGAGGTTTTATACACTGGCTCTAAAAATTTCATGGAGGAATTAAGGTCTAAGTTCCATGAGAATCTAAGTCAACCTTAAGAAGAATGCATCAAGGACTTTTCTACCAGATACTAGGACAACTAGAGACATCAATTTTGCTGGTTTTTCTTCCTTTTCTGGTTGCAAGTATTCTGTATGATTCCATTTTGTCTCCTTTAAGGTTGAGGTTTAAATTGCTCTTCTCTTTTCTGATTTCCTAAGGTGGAAGCTCAGGTTATTGACTTGTGTTGTTAACTTCCCTTTAAGTGCTACTTTTGCCACATGCCATGTATTTTGGCACATAAGCCAAACTTACGTTTTGGTAAGTTGTATTTTCATTTTCACTTAGAATAAAAATATTTTTAAGTCTCCCTTGAGACTTCTTTGACTCATGGATTATTTAGAAGTGTGTTGTTTAATTTTCAAATATTTGCGGACTTTGCAGATATTCTTTTACTGATTTCTAGTTTAATTCCACTTTGGTCAGCGTACATACTTTATATGTTTTCCATTCTTGTAAATTTGTTACAATGTATCTGATGGCCCAGTATGTCATCTCTCTTGGTGGATGTTGCAGATGAGCTTGAGGAGAATATATATATTCTGCTGTTGTTGGATGGTGTATTTTATAAATGCCAATTAGATCAGTTGATGGTGCTATCCAGATGATCTGTAGCCTTACTGATTTCCTACTTGCTTTATCTATGCACTTACTGTTGAAGGGGTATTGAAGCCCTAAGTATAATAGTGGATTTGTCTATTTCTCCTTTCAGCTCTATCAGTTTCTGACTTATGTAGTTTGATTCTCTGTTGTTAGGTGCATATGTATTTAAGATTGTTATGTCTTCAAAGAGAATTGACCCCTTTGTCATTAGGAAATGCTTCTCTTTATCCCTGATAAACCTCCTTGTTCTGAAGTGTGCTTTTTATGAAATTTACATAGCTAGTCCAGCTTTCTTTTGATTAGTGTTGGTATGGTGTATCTTTCTCTAGTTCTTTACTTTTATCCTGTGTCTTTGTATTTAAAGTGGATTTCTTGTAATATATAGTTGAATCTTTTTTTTAGTCCACCTTGAAAATTTTTGTCTTTTAATTGGTGCATTTACCAATCACATTTAAAGTGATTCTTTATCTATGGGGCACCTGGATGGCTCAGTTGGTTAAGCGTCCGACTTCAGTTCAGGTCATGATCTCACGGTTCATGGGTCCAAGTCCCGTCGTCGGGCTCTGTACTGACAGTTCAAAGCCTGGAGCCTGCTTCAGATTCTGTGTTACCCTCTCTCTCTGCCCCTCCCCTGCTTGTGCTCTCTCTAAAAAATAAATAAAAACCAAAAAGTAAATAAAAGAAATAAAGTGATTATTTATGTAGATTAATCAAGCATTTTCTACTTGTTGCACTTGTCCTTTGTTTCTTTCTTCCATCTTTTTCTGCCTTCTCTGTTTAATTGAACATTTTATATAATTCTATTTTATCTCCTCATGGGGTCAATTATACTTCTTAGAAAATTTTAATGGTTGCTCTAGAGTTTAGCTTATATAGTTTTGATTAATGTGAGCCCACTCTTTAAAAAAATTTTTTTTTAATGCTTATTTGTTTTTGAAGGAGAGAGAGTGAGTCGGGGGGCGGCGGGCAGAGAGAGAGGGAAACGCAGAATCCGAAGCAGGCCCCAGGCTCTGAGCGGTCAGCACAGAGCCCGACGCGGGGCTCAAACCCACAAACTGCGAGATCAGGACCTGAGCCAAAGTCGGACACTCAACCGACTGAGGCACCCAGGCGCCCCAATGTGAGTCCACTCTTAAATAACACTACAGTTTTATGTGGCATGTGGCCCGTCCCCACTCTCTTGCTTTCTCTCCTCTTCTTTGATCTCCAGACTTGCCACTGGTTTGCCATAGCTTGCATGTCCTGGATTGCAGTTCCTTTGCTGTTGCCAAATAAACCCATTTGGCTGGTCAAATAACTGGCTGTTCTACTTTTAAGGTTGGCATTGCTTGGTGTCATAGAAGTGGGATCCAGAAAAGACCTCAACAGCTCCAAGGCTGGTGAGCAGACCCTTGTCAATACCCACTGAGGCCATTGAGCTCACTCTTTTGTCACTGACCCTGGAGTTTGAGGTATGTTTTTTCCTGTATCCAAGCTCTACTCTCCTCGTGTTTTAAGCTCTCCAGGCTTTATTTAGGGATCTGTTCAAAGGCTTTGTCCTTTTTGTTTTCATGAAGGCTTTGTCCTTTCTGGTGAGTACTTTTTTGTTTTTGTGAGCTTCTGGTTGTGAGTAATGGGATCCCAGTCCTCTAAATACTTTGAGGAGACCCCACCCTGCAGGGGTCCCAGTTGGTTTTAATGTTTAAAAACTACAGTGCCTCCTCATATGCATTCTCAACGAAATGGCCCAGCTTAACTAAAGATAATTCAGATTTTCAATGGCCATTATGAGGAACTTTCTACCTTGCTAAACTTGTTTTTCTCAAAACTAAATTAGACAGCTGCATCTCCAAAATTGAAAAACAAGGAGAATAGGATACCTATTTTAATTGGCATGCAGGAGCCTCCAAAAGATTGCAAAATTTCGTAATACTTTCATTAAAAGATTCATTGCAAAAGACCAACGAAAAATTAAAGACCTAAAGGATAACACACAGAAGATTATAGAACTGACTAAAGGGGCTGTAATTGCCCTTTACCTTCTTTATTTGAGTACTCAGTCCAAAATTGTCTAAAATTGCCTTCCCATTCTATGAAACAGCTACCTTTTGAAAATAAGACCGCCCAATGTGAGGGATAGTCCTCCTTGGGTATTTTTTACTCCTTGGTCAAAGGCCAAACTAGGAGCCATAGTTAAAGAATTTCTTGGGGCGCCTGGGTGGCTCAGTCGGTTAAGCAACCAACTTCGGCTCAGGTCATGATCTCACAGGTTTTGAGTTCGAGCCCGGCATCAGGCTCTGTGCTGACAGCTCAGAGCCTGGAGCCTGCTTCCAATTCTGTGACTCCCTCTCTCTCTCGCTGCTCCTCCCCTGCTCACATGCTGTCTCTCTCTCAAAAATAAATAAAGATTAAAAATGAAAAAAAAAAAAAAGAATTTCTTAAACCAGGGAGGATTCTTGCAAGCTTTTGTAAATAGATTAACTTCTAAGCCCAGTCAAGAGAGGAAAATAAAATTTCACATTGTTCCTTCCTTTCCAAATCCAGATTGATTCGTTATTGATACTTTCTCTCCCAGACTGGCTATTGCCTTCTTGTTGGCCTCATTTTACCAACTTGGCTTGACTTTCTGCCTGCCTGGGACATACAGTTTGTCAGTCCTTTTGGCTATCTTTGGGAGTGACTTCAGATCTTGTGAAGAGAATGCATTTTATACCCTCTTGGAAGATGTCTCTTGGGCCCATGGAATTATTTAATGCTGCCAGAAATAGGTACTGTCTGTCCCAGGTAAATCTGACAAGACATTTGAAAGGATTTAGTAACTTTGCTATCATAAATTTGACCAAATTGGAAGCTGGTATTCAGAGGCCAATAGAATTTTGTTGTTAGGCCTTCTCGTCTAAGCTAAATGTACTCAGAGGGAAAGAAAAACATTCTAACAGGTGAATGGTGGATGGGGGCACCAGGCCTTTGATATCATTTAGGTGGCAACTGAATTCTTCCATGAATTAAAAATGGGTATCTTTGTACAAATTTAGTCTTTGCGGGACCACAGGTGTGGCTCCGCAAACAATTCCGAGCCCACCAATCCTATTTACCAAACCCCAAGCCTCTCCTATTCATCCCAAAGGATTGTACGTATTGGGCCGAGGGAACCAAAATCTTGCATTGTTTCCCCATGTGCCTTGTGCTGTCAAGATTCTACCCAGGGTCTTCTCCAAAATTCCGGAGTTCTCCAGAACTCTTACCTGGACCATCTCTTTGATATGCAAACTTTGCAATGTTTAAAAGACAGCATTTTTTATCAGAAGGAGAAGGAAAGAAGGAAAGTTATTTGAGTCGATTCAATTCCTTTTATAATTCGTGAGTGTTGTATTATCGTACCTAATTCATGGCAGACATTTTAAAATGGGAGGTATAACGTCTGTGTTTGCATCAGTCTGTACGTTCATGTGCGTCTCTGTGGAGGTGTAGATGTGTGGTATTTTTTACCTCCAGATGGTATTTTCAAAATTAATTTCTAAAAGAGATCTATTTAATTGGCTTAAAGAACACGAAACACTTAAATAAATTAAATTCTCAGAAATATAATAGAAACTTAATCTGAATGAATTTTAGGTTCATGTGATTTAGGGAAAAAATTCAGTATTAAAGCCGCTTTAGTCTTGTTGGTTTAGTTAAGACAGTCATGCTTTTAGAGTTTTCAGCACTAAATATAATACTTTTATTCTACTCAGGCTTACTAAAGGTTAAATGAATTCGTGTTGTCTCTTAGAACTTTGTCAGCAAAAATGATAATTTAAGATGATGGTTGACTGTTTAATATCTCATGTAATTTTCATGACGAATCTAAACATAATTATTAAAAATCCTTTATTAATAGATATAAGATAATAGTTTATAAATGAACTTTTCAGCAATATTCAAGTCTACTTAAATAGTTTACCCCAATCTTTTTGGTAACTTAAAACCTTGGAGTTTTGCTAAGTTAAATTAGATGATAGATAGTCATTAAAGATCTAGATCGTTGCCAAATAACATAAAACTGAATCATTGATTATGAACACAGTTTTACGTACTTTTGGCTTCTCGTGACAGAGAAACTAAAACATATTTGGATGGGTTAGTGCTATACTGAAAAGGCCTATGCATATCCTATTACCCTATTTTAATAAATGTGCCAATCTAAAGAAAGCTGATGTCACAGGAAGTTCACCATTGCTTACTTCTGAGTTTTCTCTGGAAATTAAGGTTGGGTTCAAATGGTTAAGAATGCCAATAAACGACGTGTCCTCAGTCACCTTTCCCACTCGTTGGCCTTGCTGGTTGGGGTGGCCTGAGCTGGGTGTCCTGCACCATGATGCTTCAAAGCCTTGTTGAAAATGTTTGGGTCCCCACGAAACCCTACCACAGCCAAGTTTACTGGTAGATTTGGGTAAGAATGGGGTTGATGGGCTTCATCGTTTATGAAATCAGGAATACTGATAAAGGAAGTAAAGCTCTGAAAGCTTTGAGTTCTCCACCTGCTCGTGGTCATCATTAACCAGCTTTACATCCGATGGGACATAAGGCTGGCTGCGAATCTCAGCGAGCCCTGTTGGATGGGACCATGGAGCGTCGCTATACATCTGTAGATGTGTTGTTTCCTTTCTGGTGTGAATAAATGTACCTGTGAGGTGCAAAAAACATATATATTTTAATAAATGTAATTAAGACTACTGGAAATAATAAGGGAAACATGCAAGGAAAGCAGGATGTGTGTTTTCTATAGGAGGAGGTATGGAGAATAGTGAGGCATTTTTGTTGAGGCAAAAGAAAGTAATTTTGTTTGAAAGCAAGACTGTTTAGAGAGGAAGAACATAGGACAAAATCTGAATGTAAAGAACAAACAAACAAACAAACAAGCAAACAACTTGTAGAAGGCTTGTGGAAAGGAATCTTGAGAAAGAAATTTTATGCATGGTCAAGCTAAATGAATTGAAAGGCTAAAAGGCTAAAAGGAAACTTTGATATCAATAGTGTACTTATGCAAAACCAAACCTGAATTTTCTTTTATCTGCTGAAAGTTTTCTTGAATTCTTGATCTCCTTTTCATAAGAAATTATAAACAAAGGGTTTCCCTTACTTTTTTTTAAGAAAAAAAATTTTTTAATGTTTATTTATTTTTGAGAAAGAGAGACAGAGAAAGAGCGCAAGTGGGGGAGGGGCAGAGAGAGAGGGAAACACAGAATCCAAAGCAGGCTCCAGGCTCTGAGCTGTCAGCACAGAACCCGATGTGGGGCTCAAACTCACGAACCGTGAGATAATGACTTGAGCCGAAGTCATATGCTTAACCGACTGAGCCACCCAGGCGCCCCTCCCTTACTTTCAAGTGATCTTTTTGTCAAAATAGTTTCCTGTATTTATTGTCCGTATCAGGTCTTTTATTACTTAAATCTAGTAGAACACACAATATTAAAAGAGCTAAATTTCGCTCAGAACCCTGTGATCTTCTATATTTGCCTATGAAGTCTTTTGTTGTCACTATGGTTAAATGGATAACTGAGTATTATTTCATGGTGACCTAGATCTGATTAGACCAAGTGTTTTAAAACCTTTTGATATTTTTGGCAAACTTCCCCCCAAATCAAATTTGAAATACAGTCTTTTCTAGTCAACCTAATGTTTAGATTTTCCAGAGAGTCTCTGGAACATCTCAAAAGATTTGTTCTCTCTTCTTATAAAAAGGGAGATGTTAAACTAATTAGGCTGATTTGCTATGTTAAATTATATAGGAAGCATTGTAAAATAAGAAGTAATACTAAGGGGGAGCCTAGGTGGCTCAATCAGTTGAACATCTGACTCTTGATTTCAGCTTAGGTCATGATCCCAGGGTCGTGAGATCAAGCCCCATGCTGGGCTCTGCACTGAGTGTGGAGTCTGCTTGGGATTCTCTCTCTCCCCACCTGCCCCTCCCCACCCCCCACCTAAAAGGAAAAAAAGAAGTAATACTAAGCCTTCTTTATGTTTTATTTGCGTAGGTATGTAAGTGTTCCAGAAATTGTGTGAAATTCTTGGAAACCTGATGTGTCTTAGTATAATGTTATCAGTCATAATTCCAATTATTATCTTCAAGTGTGGCATGTGACAGAAATCACCAAATTTCCTTGTCAATTCCATTATAATGAACTCTCCTCAGGGGTTTGAAAATAAGCATCTTTCAGTCTTTTCATGGGTAGCTATTGTTTTACTCTGAAGCTTTTACAAAAATGTTCCCACAAAAGTACCTGAGCTCCAAGGAGATTCATGGAGAGGACTTTTGACAAATATAGGTTTGTGATACCTTGAAGAGCATAAGACCAAACTAGGTAAGAATTTCTATTGTACATACTAGATTCAAGTGGAACGAATAGTAATTATCTGGGTCTAAATGAACTAAGGAGGGTGATTATTACTCTTACGACTCTTTGAAATACTGCTTGTTCCTTGATGCTTTGGTTCGTTCAGATTTTAAAAAGCTTTTGTCTCGAGCTATCTGTGACTTAGAGCAATTTGATAAAGTATACCTTTGTAAACAAAGATGAACACGTTTATTCTTTTCTGCCTACCTGATCCTTTTAGAGTTTGGAAATTCTTGAGTGTTCTTTTCATGACATGATAGTTGTTTGCATACGTTTATTAAAAATCTCTTCTTGTAACAGGACACAACCGAAGGCACTGGCTATATTACCAAGACTTTGACTGAAATGGTATTTCAGATAAATCTGACGGCCAGTCCTTGACTTGGCTTCCTGGCCTCAGAGGCAATGACAGTTCAATCTGAGACGCCTTATGAAAAGTTCCAGCAAATCAGTCTTAAAAAGAACTTACAAGGTCAATCAATATTTCCGCTACGTGTGTGTGAGTAACCAGGCCAAGTTTAATGAAAACGAATTAGTTTTATCTTTAGTAAAAAAAAAAAAAATGGGGATACTTGTAGAGAGATGGGGCATGTAGAGAGAAAAAATATGTTTGCACCTTTGTCTACGTTAGATTCTAGCCCTGTTAATTGTCTTTGAGGTTTGGCTATATACCCGTAAACTAGGCTGGATCCTGAATTCACCTGGTTTCCTCAAATATCTGGCTACAACTCTTCAACCTATCACTTCCAATTTTGTCCCACTCATCTGATTTGGAATCACTAAAGAACGAAGACTGCTCCTAAATCTCCTTGGAAGGGACTATAAGAAGTCTTTCCCATTACTGGGATGGCAGCCAAACTTCAGGGACTTGAGCCTTGACTGCACATCGGACATCTGAAGGAGGTTTTTCCTGACATCCAGTCCTGTGCAAGTCCTGGAGGCTTCCAAATCAAATTGACGAGGAGGACAGTGATCTGACATCAAGGTAGACTGCTTTCTCCAAATTTGATGGATTAGGACTTTCTACTTTAACTAAACATAAAGCCCTTTATTCTTTTCTTTATGTCCTTTACTCTGGCATTGGCCTGGGAAGAGAGCACCGTTATCTGTATCTCCCAGGCCATTGCTAAGTATGTGTGTGGGGGAACCTTTCTGACTGTTGGATTTGTCAGCAGAAACTCTGATCTGTTCATGTTGCCAAAGATCCCTTGGCCTTACCTGTAACCAATTTCTCCCATGATCTGTTTCCCTGCACTCACAGGAAATGCAAAAGGACTAACTTCTCACTGCAAGGCTTTTCAGAAAGATCCCTTTGGGATGGGAATATCATCCAAATTCCTCTGATCCCTGGCTTGAAAACGTCAATTAGGAAACTCCAACTGAAGGGTCTATCAAGAAACTAGGCCTTAGCTGGAGTTCTTTGCACTCCAACTGGCTTCAGTTTTTGTCTGTGGTAGACAGTATTACCCATGGGCATGTGAATGTTTAGATAGCTGGTGAATTGAAGGCCAATACTTATTGGGATGTTTAACTGTCCCTGTCAACATCCATAATAAATAAGAAACCTCCAATTGGTTTCCCTCATTAAAATTTCAGAGCTGCTTTAAACAGGAGCTTCCGGGAAGCATACATGACAGTGAGGTTTTTTTTCCCCTAGATGGTAGTAAGTCCCAAAGAAAGAGAATCAGAAACCTCTCCCTCACATTAAGAGAGCTAGTTGATTCCACAGCTAAAGGAATAACAGCCCAACTATGATCACTTGACACATTGGTTAGGCTAGTCTTAGATAACTGTATAGCCCTTGATTACCTACTTGCTAAATAATAAGGCGTCTGTGTAATAGCAAATCCTGCCTTAAAGCTATTTGCCAAATAGCAAATACATGGGTAAAGGCCCCTGGAGAGATAGAAATTCAGTTACACAAGATCAGGGAATAAGCCCATTGGTTACGAAAAATTTCATCTGGTGACTCCTGGTCTTTTAACCTATGTACCTAGTTACCTATGGGTTTGGGCTCCTGGCTAGGACCATTATACAAGCTGCATTTGTCATAGTATTTTTTATTTTGCTTTACGTAATTAAGGTCTTGTACCTATTACTTGTCAAACCTTTGTAGAACTGACACACCCAATAGGGTGAGGCTAGCTCCGTGCTTTGAGATGATCTCTAACATTTACAGTCTTGGTGAGATACAGACTTTAGGTAAGTACCTGAAAGTTCTCCTTCCTAACATTCTCTGTTACTCAAATGTGGCCTTACATGTTTTCCAACTGCCATGTACTTTCTCTCCAAAAAAGGACATGACAACAAGGAAATGTCTTTCCTGTTACAGAGGGGCAAGACCACTAAATATGGAAAACCTGACTCCCAATCGATGCTTTTAAAGAAAGATCTTGATCAAAAGAAGGAAGTGTGAAATCGAATAGAGGAAACCTCATTTAAAAGGGAGTCAGGAGACCAGAAGGGGAGCTCTCATGTCGAAGCATTTGTCCCTCGCAGACCCCAGCAGGAAGAAATGTACCTTGCAATACCAGCAGGAAGAAGCCTACTTTACCACCTCAGGAGGAAGGGAGAATTTCTCCTGACCTAGCAACAAGCTCAGCCAATAAGAAAATACCACAGCTCAGCCAATGAGAAACCATCACTACCCTGAACTCTCATTTTCCTCCAATGGATTTCATTCATGCAGCCCCTCCCAACTTCCTTCTCTTCTCTACAAAGTAACCTTCTTTTCCTTTGATTTTTCAGCTGTGTTATGGTTTGCCATAGCTTTTGTGTCCTGAACTGCAATTTCTCTGCTATTCCTCAATAAACTTATTCTGCTGGTAAAATAACTCGCTGTTTTGCTTTTAAGGTTGACAGGCCTTCGTCCCATAAGACTTCCCCCACTTTAGGAGGCAATTTCAAGTCCAGGTTGTTACCTATACTTCTGAGCCACTGACTATAAGTTGGAGGTTCCCGGGAACCTTTCTTCCACTTCAATTAATATGCTAGGATGCCTCAAAGAACTCAGAAAAACATGTACTCATGTTTACCAGTTTATGATAAAGGATATTATAAAGGATATAGATGAATAGCCAGATGAAGAGGTACATAAAGCCTAGGAGGGTCCCAAGTGCAGAAGCTTCTGTCCCCATGGGCCTGGAGTGGACTATCCTCCAGGCACATGGAGACATTCACCAACATGGAAAATCTCTGAGGCCTGTCCTCTCGTGTGTGTGTGTGTGTGTGTGTGTGTGTGTGTGTTTTATGTTTATTTTTTATTTTTGAAGGAGAGAGAGAGAGTGTGAGTGGGAGAGGGGCGGAGAGAGAGGGAGACACAGAATCGGAAGCAGGCTCCAGGCTCTGAGCCGTCAGCACAGAGGCCGACACGGAGCTCAAACTCACGAACCGTGAGATCATGACCTGAGCTGAAGTCGGACACTTAACTGACTGAGCCACCCAGGAGTCCCTGTCCTCTTGCGTTTTAATGGAGGCTTTATTACACAGGCACGACTGATAACATCATTGGCCATTGGCAATTCATTCCCTGAAGGTTGGGGAGTGGGTCTGAAAGTTCCCAGCCTCTAGTCAAAGTTGATTCACCTGGCAACCAGCCCCCCTCCTTAGGGGCTTTCCACAAGTCCCTTTATTTACATAAACCAGATGTGGTAGAAAGGGGAAGAGGCTTGTTAGGTGAATAACAAGCAAGTTATCTACTTTTTCCAGTAGAGCCCTTCATACAGGTAGGAATCAGTTATTTTCAATTCCCTGCCTGATAATTTCAACATGTCCGTCATATCTGAGTCTGGGTCTGATGGTACTTTGTCTCTGCAGACTGTGTTTTTTTCTTGCTTTTTGGCAGGCTGTGTAAATTTTTGTTGAAAGCTGAGCATGTTTTATTCGGTCATAGAAACGGGAGTCAACGGGCTGTGTTTAATGTTTGCTGTGGCCATAAGTGCCAAGGGCTTCAAATCCCTCTAGGTCCATTGTTTCTCCGTCCTCTGGAATCTTTGGGTTTCCCTAAGTATTTCTTTTCAGAGAGAGAGGGAGAGCCTGTGCCTTGCCGTGTTTTCAGCTGTAGTCTGCTGATATGCTGGGGCTCTGTTGGTGTGTACTACGGAGTGGGGAGAAGGGTAGAATTCCATAAGCTTCTGATTAGATCTCAGCCTTCCAGTGGACCTGTTTCTCCAAGTTGTACCTCTCGCAAATGTTTGTCCAGGGGTATACCTTTACCCTGCCCCCCCCAACCCCTTCCTTCCCAGGCCGCAGCATTCCCATCTGCGTCCTTGAAGCCCTGGCCCGTGTTGACTGCTTTTTTCCCTTTAGGTGGGATGGTAGGGCTGGAGTGAGGAGGAATGTCCTTCTCCACGCTGGGATGAGACTGGCAAAGTCCTTTTCCAGGAGAGTAGGTCTTATTTATTTATTTATTTAACGTTTATTTATTTTTGAGACAGAGAGAGACAGAGCATGAACGGGGGAGGGGCAGAGAGAGAGGGAGACACAGAATCGGAAGCAGGCTCCAGGCTCTGAGCCGTCAGCCCAGAGACCAACGCGGGGCTCGAACTCATGGACCGAGAGATCATGACCTGAGCTGAAGTCGGACGCTTAACCGACTGAGCCACCCTGGCGCCCCGAGAGTAGGTCTTATTATAGAGAAGGTTCTGGGCTTCTTTCACAAGGATCCCTCTTCCCCAGAGCCCGGCGGGGATCTTTCTCAGAGCTTCACTGTGAGAACTGATTGGGATTCCTGGAGGTTAAGCCCACTTACGTGTGGGAGCCCTCCAGAGACTTCGAGCCCCGAGAGTTTTGCACTGCCGGGCTAACTCATGTTCAGCCCCCAGCATTTTGTCCGAATTACCATTTAAGTGTTCCTGCAAGTGTACAGAGCCAGTGGCTTTGCTTCAGGGAGCGGGTTCTGGCTGCATCTCTCTGAAAGATCTCGTTTCTCCAGGTTTCCAGGTCACAGATGTCTCTCAGGTCTCTGATGGGTCAAAGAAAAGTAATAGATTCGCACTTTATCTAGATTCTTGTGGTCAGACATGGGGATGATGAGTTCCAGGTCAGAGATGAAGTCTGAAGTTTAGAAGATGCAACCCCAAACCTAAAGCTGCGATCCATTAACTAGTCCTGCATGGGTATAGCTAACACCCGCCTTTTTTTGGACATAAAAGTACTTATCACCTATGTTCTCAGCTTTATGGCTTCAGCCAAAAATTCGAAACATCAAGACATCAGGAAAATGGCCCACTTAACAGCTTGTAACATATATTTGCATACCTAGTACATAATACTTTGCAAACATAAAGGATATATATTTTTAAAGTAGGCTCCACGACCAATGTGGGACTCGAACTCACGACCCTGAGATCAAGAGTCGCATCCTCTACCGACTGACCCAGCCAGGCACACCAAATATAAAGGACGTATTTTTGAAAGGAAGAAAGGAATAGAGAGAAAGAGAGAGAGACAGAGACAGAGAAGCTAGAAAGGAGAAAATGAGGAGGAAAGGGAGAACAAAGAACCATAAGGAGAAAGAGAGTCAAAATCCAAAGTTTATCCAAAATTATATTGACATAGATGGTCTACATAGAGTACACTGACTAATAACATAAGTAGAAACTCAAAGTAGAACATTGTATTTTCTCTTTTTTCCTATACTCTCAAAGGCAGGCAAAGGCTTTTAGATTACAAAGAATTAAAAGAACATATATCTTATACTAATCCATAGTCCTGAATAATTCCACTTCTCACAATGAAATACTAAAATACCTTTCACACACAGGTTAAAAAATGCATTTTAAAAACATTTAAAAAATTATAGTAAATAATATGTACATTAAATGTATATCATGAATATATATTATTACATATATGTATGTATAACGTACATTATACATATACATATAATGTACATTACACATTATCCATACATGTGTATAAACAGATATACATGTAATCTCTTACATGTAAGAGATGTAATATATGTACCTCTGTAATAAATGTAATTTAAAGAGATTTCAAGTAGTACCAGACACATTGCCACAAACTCGAAGTTCAAGGTCAGAGTTTAGTTAGGGGACCTAGTTTTGATGGGTGTTTATCGAGGATTTGCCAAACCCTACGTTAGGCATTTTATAACTGCCAACTCACTTAGTCCCTACAACAGTCAAATGAGCGAGTACAGTCTTTTACAGAATTGGAAAAGGGCTTCAGAAAGTTCAAGTCACCTGACCTAAGGTGCATCGCTAAACTGATGGGAATCCTCAGCTGTGTCTTGGGAGAGACCTGTAGCCAAGACACCCAATGCCCATTTTTGCTCACTCTTACAAACTTGTGCAGTTATTATTGGGAGTCACAGCTACTGTAGGAAAAGCTACAGTTTCCAGTCTCACTTGCATGTGACTCATAATGTTGGAAGAGAGTGTTGGGTGGCTGCTTCTAGAAATATTCTGAGAAGGCAAAGTGGTGCCTTTGTTTCTTTTGTCTTTATCCGTTCCTACGTCTGCTGCCTGGAAAGTGGCTATGGTGGTGGCCATCTTGCTGATAATAATGGCGGCCACACTCCCGGGATGGCAGGGTGAGGGCTGTCAGTGGCGCAGGCCCCTGGCACTTCCTAGAGCAGAACCAACAAAGAAGACGTGGTTCGCCTACCTCCGGACTTCCACACAACAGAGAGCACACATTTATAGTTCTTAAATCACTGTTATTGAGGATCATTGTCATAGCTGACTCTCGTTTAAAAAAAAATATTCATTAGTTAAGGGAGCGGCGGTGGGGGGGGCAGCAAAGGAGAGACTGTCCCCCTGAGTCTCATTTTTAAACTAATACAGAACTCAGTACCTCGCAGAGGAGTGCTGCGCACGGCAGACACAGAAATAATATACAGTATAACCAAGTCGAAGTTCTCAGGTCGGAAGGGGCAGGTGCTCAGAATCTTACACACTAGAAATCTGGCAATATCTGTTTGGCCGTGGAAACATTTGGTTTAAATGGCCTTATTTTTACCTTAAAAACGATATCGCCGACTGCATAAGTTTGTAGCACGAGGGGAAAAGGTAAGACTAATTCAGAGTGCTGCTGTGCTGTTTTAAGCAGAGTCTCATGGATTTGAACTCAAGCTGGAGAGCGCCGTGTGCAGGCAGAGGTGTAAGGGGGTCCCCTCCACCTGCAAGCTTGATGAACTGAGAGGGCGGCAATCAGAGCCTTGGGTGTTTGGAACAGCCAACACCCTCTGTGGTAGGAAGCCCTTGGAAGTGTGGGTTCAAGGCAATGGCTTTAGCAGAAGTAAGACTGTGGTCCCAAATCCTTTTCCAGCCCTTTCCATTAAGGGATGTCTGCCAGACATGGGATCCAGCACATCAGCAAATATCAAAGGATGGCTGCAGCCTATCTCCTAAAATTTTACTTCAGATGGCCCAGGAAAGTCTCCCCTAAATGGAGAAAGAGGAAAAGGCAGGCATGGGAAGAGCACGGATACCAGTAACAGAGCGTCCGACTTCAGCTCAGGTCATGATCTCGTGGTTCACGAGTTTGAGTCCCAGCCCTGCGTCGGGCTCTGTGCTGACCGCTCAGAGCCTGGAGCCTGCTTCGGATTCTGTCCCTCTCTCTCTGCCCCTCTCCCTCTTATGCTCTCTCTCTGTCTCTCTCTCTTTCTCTCTGTCAAAAATAAATAAACATTAAAGAAAAAAAAAAAAGCTTTACCCAAGCAAGATTTTTGGCAATGATTCAAATGCCCAACGAGTTGGATGAGATAAAGCCATCAGAAGCCCGCTGAGTCATTGATTGAGTGAACAGTATCGTCAAAGCAAACGGGGGCTGGGCTTGAAACACTTTGTAATTCTTCACACCTCTAGTCTGAGGCTGTCTAATCTATGCAGTCGCGAGGAAGAGTAGAGTCTTCAAAGCTTCCCTCCGATGTGGTCTTGGAAAAATAAACAACAAAGAGCCCTCCGGGGCCCCGCAGGGCAAAGGCAAGAGCAAGGAAACACTTCAGCGAGCAGAACCAGGCAACCCCACCTGAGAAAGAGAGTCCTGGGGATCCTGCTCAGCCGGAACCCACGGCTGTGGACCAGCACTGTGTTTCCTCTGGCCCCCACTGTTCTTGAAGGGGAGATTCTTTCCCCCACCCCCCCCTCTTTTTTTGTCTTTCATTTTGTTTCTTTTCTCTTCCTCTCTTCCTAGTCGTGGTCATCCTGCTTCTCATGCATCACTGTGTATTGGGTGCGATGAGGGTAAATGGCTTGTCCTTTACTCTCTTGGTCATCAGGCCAAGCAGGGGCACCTGTGGATTTGAGAGTGCTGCCCGGCACCAGAAATTCTAGACTTGGCATGGCATGCAGTGACTGGGCAGGGCCTTGAGGTGGGCCTGGCCTGTGGGTTCTGTCTGATAAGAAGGGTACGCGTAGATATTTGAGGAAGCAGACTATGGCAGAAACTGTAAGTCGACACCCAACTTCTGCTCTTGTCTTTTTCGAAAATAACGGAACGCCTGACCTTTGGCTGGCTCACAGCCGTGCAAAATAGCACAGCCAGCATCCTCTGCAGGTCGGTCTAGTCATGTGACTAATTCTGGGTAATACGATGTGGTGTTTGTGAGGTGTGCTGCGTCCATGGATTATTTTTTAAAAGAGGTACGGGTGCTCTCTGCTTTCTCTGGATTCCTGCAGCTTGGAACTTGGGCATAACGGCCGAGGTTTTAGCGGTCACTGTAGACTGTGCCCATGAACGACGTTCGGGCTGCAAGCCGTGCGGAGCAGATGCGCCCAGGAGTTTGGGTCCCTGATGCACGGAGCACCGTACTAACCCGAACAGCTACCTTAAATATCGGAGAGAAACACACTGCCACCTTCTTTCAGTCCTCCTGACATTGGGTTTTCGGTTACCCCAGCTGAATGCGAGCCTAACGGAGTGAGCAAACCTTGATGCAGGTGGAAGTGGAAAGAGCCTGAACTAACGTGGTAGCACCGGGGACCCAGAGGGAAAAATCACCTGCCGGTGATGGTGGAGAGGCAGAGTAGATTTGATTCCTAAAGGATGGGGGAAGTGAGAGATGCAGTCCAACAGAAGTAGAGCATTGCACTGGGATTTCTAGTCTGGATGGTGTGGAGGGAGCCCTGCAGGGGGGTGGGGGGGTGGGGGAGGGAGGAGGAGTAATGGGCACGGTTAGAAGTCCCCAGGGCATCTACACCATGAGGAATCCAAGGGCAGAAACTTGAAGAAACTGATAATTTAAGGAGTGGGCAGTGGAAGAGGCCAGTAGGCCGATGATACCAAGGCCAAGGGCAGAGAGATTAATAATATCGTCATGAGAAGTAAAATAAGATGAGGAATGAAATCCCCAGGGATCCCTGTTGGATGTGGAAGCTGGATGGCTTAGGAACCAACGTGAGGAGAGGAGATGGACAAATCCCTCTGGGCTCCATTTTAAATGATGCTGCTAAAGGAGAGCAGGGCGAGTTGCTGCCCCAGTGGGATGGAGATTTTTGTAAAGTTTATTTTTATTGTTTATAATTTTTTAAAATGTTTATTTTTAAGAGAGACAAACATTTTAAAATGTTTATTTGTTTTTGAGAGAGCGCAAGCAGGGGAGGGGCAGAGAGAGATGGAAACATAGAATCCGAAGGAGGCTCCAGGTTGTGAGCACAGAGCCCGACGCGGGGCTCGAACTCACGAACCATGAGCTCATGTCCTGAGCCGAAGTCAGATGCTTAACCGACTGAGCCACCCAAGCACCCCTATTTTTATTATTTTGAAGTTTTGCATGGTGTTTAGTGTGCCTACCGGATGCGGGGAGCAACTCTTGGTGGAGAGGTTGAGGGTGTGCAAGAAGGTGCCTCCAAGAAAGCCCTGGAAGGTTTTGGGTGGAGGGCACAGGCCACAGGGTCAGCCCAAGCAGGTTCACTGCCTCCTCGGAGGCTGAGGACAAGAGGGGAAGTGGAGGCAGAAAGAAATGCCCCTGAAGATATTGGTTTGGGTCGCTGAGGGAGTTTGTACTTGTCGGATTCAACTTTCTTGGTGAGGTAGGAGCGGTTACCCTTGGGGAAGAGTGAGTGATGGTGGGGGGGTGGAGAGTGAGCTGGGGGTGCCTGGATCAACCCCAAACAGGTCACTATCCTGGAAATGAAGGTGCCTAGGCCGCCCCAAGATCTCTTCACAGAACCATTCTGCCTGGGGCGTCTTGCGTCGCCTCGGCTGTGGTCGGCTGGCCCCAATTCTTGGTCACGTTTCTCTCGAGGGCTGACTCTCAGAGCTTGGGATTGGTTTAGTTTTGCTTTGTGTTTCAGGTACCTCCAATTCACTCTACCTCCAAGATTCGAACTGCTTTCCTTTGACAAACCGCGACCCCCTCAGCGGTAGGACGCGGTGGGAGCGTAGAGATCGCTCATGGCCTGGAGTTCCTTTTCTATCTTGGCATCGGCATGGACTGTTTACATCTCTCCGAATTCATACAGGGAGGCCCCAAACCCGCAGTGTGGGGGTGCTTGGAGATGGAGATTTGGGGAGGCAATCAAGGACAGATCCGATCAGGCAGGGGGGCCCTCGTGAGGGGAGTAGTGGCCTTCTAGGAAGAGGAACAGCTACAGGTCTCGCTCGGTGCCTGCACATGGAAGAAGGGCCGTGTGAAGACACAGTGAGAAGAGGCCGTCTGCAAGCCATGAAGAGAGCCCTCACCAGAAACAGTGTTCTCTGGCATCTCGATTTTGGACTTCCCAGCCTCTAACACTACGAGAGAATAGATTTCTGTGGTCGAAGCCACCCAGTCTGTGGTATTTTGCACGGCAGCCTGAGCTGACTCCTACTGCATCACCAAATGAACAAGGAAAAGGACACGGTCACCTATTTTTATCCAGCCACGCTCAGAATACCAAGAGTTCTTCTTGGTTCTCGAGCAGCGTGGGGACTACGGGACGCTAGATGACGTCATCCTGGAGGGCAGAGTGCCCGGTCCTGAGGTACAGCTCTCGTCCTTGAACCTTTCTCAAGGGTTGCTCCCGTGTTGGGCTCTTGATCATGGCTTCGTTAGGACTCCATTTCAAACGACGACCGGTACGAAACCCGGTTCAAGTGAGAACACTTGCTCCCCGTTGTATTAGGTCACCTTGGTGCACATAACCCTCTGGAACCCTCTCATTTACATGCGCTCTCTTCTCATATGAGCTCTTCAAGTAAATCTGAATTTGTTTAGACAATTTTATGGGTACTGTAAAACCACAATTGAATTTCAGGCCTTTGTAGAGGTCCCGCCAAGATGCACTCCAATTAGAAATAATTGCTGTTAATGCTGTTACGATGTGGTGGCTGCCCGCTATACCCCAGACCTTTGTTCTCCTAAATCCCTCGAGTCTCTTCTTTATTCTTCAGCTAAATAGACAGGCCCCTAGAATATACGCTTTTGGAATCGTAATATAGGAGCGATATTGTGCCTCTCTCTTAATTAACCTTGTTAAGCAAGGATTTGGAACATTAGCCGGTTAGGCTAAGAGGGCCTTTTGAGTCGCTCAGTACACATCTGCAGTTGAGTAGGATGTCCCTCTTGTGAAATAAAATGCCTTTTATTCTTTGGCATACCCCAAATACCTTTATTATTCTTTGAGAAATGGTGTGACAGGCTTGTTTAGCGAAACAATGTGTGCAAAGCACATAGCTTCGTGCCAGGCACAATGAAACCTTAGCTACTGCTTTTATTATTATAAAACAAGGCTCCCCCCCTCCCCCCCTTTTTTTAAGGCTTTCTGAATGAAACGGAAATACAGGGCAGAGTCAGAATCATGCAGGCGGCTCAAGATAAATCAGTCCGCAGTGGATTCCACTGATTCCACACTGCCTGAGACCACTGCCTTTCTAAGAGCATCTTACCCCACGACGTTCATGACTTGTTTATTTTGACTCTCACAGGGTCTTCTAAAGCACTTCTCATCCTTTCCTGCTCCCCGTACAAAGGAAGGTAAGAGACAAAGGCTGCTGTTTTTCTCCCGAGGCAGGCGCCCCCTCCCAGGCTGCGAAGGAGTTCCAGGGATACGGTAATGAACACAGTTTTCTTAACCTTGCTTTTATAGTTAATATCCAAATCATGAGAGCAGTTGGCCAGGCCATTAAGCTGCAAGAATACAACAGATTTGAGATAAAGGCAGCATCGACGAACACCAACGCGTAGAATTGCCCATTCTGTGGAAGAATACAACACGAACCCCAACCTGAAGTGCTGAATTAAACATTTGAAATTAACCACATGGATATGTTTTCTGGACTAACAGGCAGCAGTTAAACTAGCTCAGTAGAAATGTCATTTTCAGAGTCAGAAGCAACCATTCTTTGATCTCTTCTAGGGAAAAAAATGTGCTCCTGTGTAGACTTTGGGCTAGAGTCACTGTCTCCCAAGTTCATTCAGGGAATGTGCAGGAAGGCTTCCTGACACAGTGGCTCCTGATGTACCCTCAGCAGCACTGGCACTTAGTCTGTGAGCACACAGGGCATTAAGCAGTCAGCGTTGGTGTGACTGTGTTGGGAAGAAGGACACGGGAGGCTGGCCTGTCCTATACCTGGTGGCATAGGCTCAAAAAGGCCAAGGCTGAGAGCAGGGTGATAGAGAACCCAGAGCCCTGTGTCCTCTGTAAAGAGGGCATTCTAGCAATCTACAGTAAAACCTTGGTTTGCGAGCATAATTTGTTCCGGAAGGGTGCTTGTAATCGAAAGCACTTGTACCTCAAAGCGAATTTCAAGAACCATTGGCTAAGTCGTGATCACGTGACATTCGCTGTCACGTACTACGCGTATGGCAAGACATCGTTCCTTTATCACGTCAAAACTTATTAGGAATGTTTGCTCATCTTGTGGAACACTTGCGGAACAAGTTACTTGCAGTGCAAGGTTTTACTGTACTCATTCATGCTCCTCACCTCTCACTCCGGTTCCCTGCTTCACTTGAGCCACCTCCCCCCGCCGTGACCAAAGTAAAGGGCAGTTCATGAGAGAGAGGATTATTTTTCTCTCCCATCTGTTGCAAGCAGACTTGACAAAAACGGGCTATTTTTTTTTCATTAAAAAAAGAATAACCTAGCCAAAAAGCAGATAGCAACATTATTTGCAAAGGCATCAGTTGAAAATACGAGTCTAGATAACAGAAAAAGAAGGGTACTTGTAGTTTCCAGATACATCCTGTTGGACAAAAATGCTGTTCTCCATCGAAATAAGCATTATGCACCACTGGGTATCGGATGGTGTCGGCCGTGGAGCTGGTCTTTAGTGTTTCTTGTTCTTGCAAACGAAGCCATCCATTATGTTAAAGATGCCCATAAAGTCACACAGAAGCAACGCTATCTTGACAGGCAAGATACTAAAGAGAACACAAGAGAAGGTTCCTCGGTTATTACCATGAAAGCACCTTTGCCAGTTCAGTTGAAGTGCAGTGTCACTGACTTGTTGTAGCTGAAGTCATTGGCACAGGCACACATTAGTGTGCATGCTTCAGGGTTACCCAGGGTTTGTCTACTACGTGGGAGGACACTTGCCCGGAGTCTCTCTACCTCTTCTTGCTTTATTTGCATTCACTTGTCTCCCTCCTCATGTCAGTGTCCAAAGCTCCACTGCACTATGTAATGATTGCTGGGAAGCAGGGAAGTCTGGTGGATTTGGACGAGCCTACCTTGAGTCCTAGCTCGGTCACTTATATGCCAGCTCAGGCACATGACTTAGCCCTGGAGCCTGTTTCCACAGGTGTGAAACCAGTCATCGATCTTTCTTTTTTGGGACTCCTGTGAGGATTAGATGTAATAGGTCTCCAGACCTTTGGCAATATCCAGCTGAGGACTGCTCACCTTCTCCACCCCTGCTCACCTTTCCTAGCAGAGCACAGACCCCGTCAACCCTGACATTCACACCACAGAGCTAGGGGAGGTACACTAAATAGCACAGGCACAGTACCACTCTTGTGCTAAGTGAAGCCTGGCCAGCGAAAGGATGTAGGAATGACATCGGTGTGTTGCACAAAGTAGATACAACTAGCTGCAAAGAAAAAGGCACTTCCTTAGGCAAGAGGGACAATGGCTACCAGCCATGATATCTACGTTCATATAATGAACAACTGTTGCCCAGAGGACTGGAATTGCTCATCGTGCCAGATGGCCAAGCTAGACCCAGGGAACGTTAAAACAACACAGATTTCAACGCCACAGCAGGGGAGTGGTTCAGTAATGGAATGTGCTTCCTTGCAAAGCAGGAAGCACATTCCTTGGGGGCGGGGCTGGGGGGGGAAGGGGGGAGTGTAATTGGATGACCTGTTACAGTCCAGAAAATGAATTGAGATAGTGGGGATCGGCAGTAGCTGCAGCAATATGGCATCACGATTCCTGTAACTGGGGTCCCGTGCCCACAAAGTGCCGCTGAAGGTCTCAGCACTGAAACCCAATGGGGGGCAGAGAGAACAAGCAAGGATGCTCTCTTGTGCTTCCGAGAGGTCGTTATGTTCTCAGGTTTCCCCCCCCCCCCCATTTTTTTTGAAACCATCTTATACTCCAAATTTATCCTCCAACTGCCAGCTTTACCCATACCACAGATTCCTGAAATGTTTGGCTTATTGTCTGGCCTTAACTTTGGGGCTCTGTCCTCGAGGAAGCATGGACACGCTCTCTGTTCCAACATGATTATTCTATGATGCCCACAAGAAAAATCATCTCTCCTTAAAAAAAAAAAAAATCACTTCAGTCTGTCCACAGATCATTCAGGAAATACACTTCTTTTTGACCATAATGCAATACTAAGAGGGCGGGAAGAATCCAATTCCATTCTCTAGACTCTCACGGGAAACACTGCAACTATGGGAATTTGAGATCATGTCAGCAAATAGACACAATGAAGGGATCAAAGTTCAGTCATTTAACAGACAGTTTTTCAGTGGCCCCTCCTGGTAGGGGATAAGTTATTGACTGGCTTATTAGAGAAGTCATAGGAAGGTGATATTCTTACCTTTTAAGAACCATTACGAAGTATAAAAACCTTGGCACATATAAGTACACTTTCTCTTTCAGGATAGCATCGACTATCTTTTCAACCACGTATTCTGGTTCCAGAATCGGTAACAGAAAAGGACGGCTAGGGAGTGAAAAAAAGCAAAAACAAAAAAAGCCCAAGTTAACAAATTAATAACAATGAATCTCACAAATCAGGGATAAGAAAGATTACAAGCCATTATTGCTTGCTTCTTTCCCTGCCAATTTGACCTATTTCTAGATTGACTGCTTTATTATCAACACGATAATAACAACTTTAATTTGAAATGGCACAAGAGGATTCTAACTCATACACTCAGGTCACAATATGCAGCTATAGGTTAAACCATATTAAATAGCTGCCCGTCATCTCCATGAGATGCAGATTTGGGCATCTGTGTCCCTTCGGTGATTCTCAGTCTTTCCATGGAGACAGGGAAGGGGGCAGGACAGAGTTTGGTGGCAGACAGAGAGTGAGGCCAGGAATGCTGAGGGGGGGGTGGGGGGGGTGGGGGGGATACGGGGGGCAGGTCCGGTTCCAGGGGTGGTAGGAGCTGGACCCAGCCTTGAGAAAGCATCCACAGTAAACTCAATATCTTCAACACAAAGACATCTGAAGAAAGAAAAAAATTCTGAAACCAATTATAGATCAGGCTGAATCTGAAGACCTTTCTAAAGAACATTAACATATAGAATACAATAAAATAGGTGGTCCATCATTTTTTAAAATGTAGTTTTATTTATTTATAAAAAATTTCAGTGTTTAGTTTTGAGAGAGCGCGCGCGCGCGCATGAGTGGGGGAGGGGCAGAGAGAGAGGGAGACACAGAATCCGAAGCAGGCTCCGGGCTCTGAGCTGTGAGCACAGAGCCCAATGTGGGGCTTGAACCCACAAACCGTGAGATCATGACCTGAGCCCAAGTCAGAAACTCAACTGACTGAGCCACCCAGGCGCCCCCCCTAAAATGTAGTTTTTCTTAAAATCAAAGGACGTACTTACACAGTAGAACAACCTTCAAACATTCCAGTGTTTATAAAAAATGGGCACACGATAGTGGTCTTGATCCCCTTTAGTTTCTGGACTACTGTTTCTGTAAATACAGATTCAGCAAATCCATAGGCTGCAAATTTACTTGCACAGTAATCTGAAAAAGGCAAACGACACTAATGTTTATACTGGAATTTTCAAACGGCATTACATCGAGGTTTCCTCGTAACACTAATACCGACAAAGGATGGGACAAGTTCAGAGTTAGTTTGTATGGCCTTGGTCTGCGCCCACTGGAGGAAGCGAGGGGCGAGTGGGAAGGAACACTGTCACTTCAAGGTTGGTTGACAAGGACCAAGGGCCCTCTTGGAGAAGCAGGGCCCCGGGGGTGCCTCCCGCGGGTCACAGTGCTAGATTTCACTTCCACTTTCACCTTGACGGGTCGTCAGACCCTCTGCTAGCTGTTACGCAGGGCACAGCATGTGCCACTGGTCCCCGTCCCAAAGAATTTCAACACAATCAGGGTGGGGAGACACACACAAGAATAAATAAAATAATACAGGAGGTAGAGTCCAGGCTGAAGAGATCAACGTGGGTCACAACCCTCAGGTCAAGTTTTTTCCTAACTAGGACTCTTTCTTCCGACTCTTCCGGAGAACGTCAACCTCTACCTCTTATGCATCCTGCAAATGCAGGGTGAATGGAAAGTGGCCTTCACGTCCTTGGTGGGCTTTTGGTCTACAACTGCACTCACTCCAGAGGAATGGAATTACTCATCGTGCTAGATGGCCAAGCTAGACCCAGGGAACGTTAAAACAATATAGATTTTGAACTCAAGGCATGGAAACGTTTGGAGAAGAAAAGGCATTTCGGTAGACTTTGACTTTCCTTTTCCTCACACAATCAGAAGGGGCAAACCTGTTGTTCATCCTTGTTCTGGAGGGAAAGCAGCTACCGCAACCAGCAAGACTCCGGTCCCCAGATTGGCCACGGGTTAGCTGATGGGGGGAGGGGAGGGGAGGGGAGAGGGGGCGTCCCAAGCAGCTTCCAGGGTCCTCTGAGTCATTTGGTGTAAATGCGGTTCACTGAGCCCCTTGATCTCTGAGATTCAGATGAGCCGATATGGCCCGGGACTCGGGCAGCCTGCATCCTAAATGGCACGCCTGGGGATTCTGCTGCCGGGGAGCCAAGAGAACACCGTGGGGATTACAAAAAGCTCACACGTTCCTAAGGTGAACAGGGCGCCGGACGGTCTTGCATCTTTAGACAGATGTGCCAGGAAAAGGATTCAGAGAAGCTGCAAATAGCCCCGTGTGAGTCCAAAGACCCGTGAGGTAATAACAAAATGCGGTGGATTCCAAGGAGGCTGGAGGAAAGGAGGTCCTGCATTCAGGGAGGTGTGTGTAGACGGGTGGCATCTGGGGTGGCCAGTGATTCTGAAAACCCGGTTCGCGGAACCGATTCGAACTGTGTTAAGACCACTGTGCGCCGTCTCGAGCCGCGAGTCTTCAACCAGCGGAAAAGCAGAGAGGTCGATTTTCGGTTTCTTGGGCTGGAGAAACTTTCTCCAGGCCCACAGCCGAAGGAGACGGCTCGATGGAAACTTCTGAAGGCCCAGTGCTTCTCTTCACCACCCTGATAACAGTACCAGGGGGATTTGTGGGGGGGGGGGGGGACTATGCTAACCACTTGTATAAAAAAATTAGCAGTCAGGTGTCTCTCTCTCTCTTTCTTTCTCTCTTTTAAATGTTTATTTATTTTGAGGGGGGGGCACAAGCAGGGGAGGGGCAGAGAGAGAGAGAGAGAGAGAGAGAGAGAGAGAGAGAGAGAATCTCAAGCAGGCTCCACAGAGCACACAGCCTGAGGCAGGGCTCGATCTTGTGAACTGTGAGATCATGACCTGAGTTGAAATCAAGAGTCGGACGCTTAAGTGACGGAGCCACCCAGGTGCTCCTCTTTCTCTTTTTTTTCATTCCAGGGGATTGCATGGACCCAACGATCCCAAAGTGCAGAGTTCAAGTTTGTGTAAGCATATCTGATGGGCAGTTTTGAGGCACAATGTTCTCCACCACTTACCTTGTGGAATATATCTCTTGATTTATTCCCCTTTATCATTAGTACCTGAGGTCAATGTTGATTATTCAGAGCTGAGTAAGACAAGTTATAAAAGAGTTTGTGAGTGCAAAATATTACATTTCTCTTACCTGCCAGTTTATTTACTCCAACTAATCCAGCTGAACTTGAAATGCAAACCAAATGGCCATGATCATTAGCTATCATAGCAGGTAGAAAGCATTTATACGTCTAAGAAAGGCAAAGAAGACTGTTAACCTTTTATACTTTTTTTCAGACGTTTCTGTATGATGAAGAAAGTCTTTTAAGTTCATAAAAATACCTGAAGGCACGGGGATATAAAAATGTAAACATCTGGAAAGTAAGCTTCTTAACTTGTTTAACCTTTAAATCAATATTTTTCTGATGGCAGTTCTAATATTATTAAACATAATTTATTCAGACTTACATTTTGCTCACATTTGACTTTCAAAAACACACTATTCAGACAGTAATTGAAGCTGTACAGGACAGCCTGAACTATGGTGGGAACAATCCATAAACCAGTAAGAGAACTCGGAGACATGATTATTCAGATTAATATTGCCTTTCTCCCCCAATTTCGGTCATGTTTGAATTTCAAATTTTTCTGAATATTGTTCATCGGACACACCGCTGTTGGCTTTGGTTTAAAAATTCCACTTTCGGGGTGCCTGGGTGGTTTAGTTGGTTAAGTGATATTGGCTCAGGTCGTGATCTCACGGTTCACGGGATCGAGCCTCGAGTCGGGCTCTGCACTGACAGCATACAGCCTGCTTGGGATTTTCTCTCTCCCTCTGTCTGCCCCTCCTCTGCTCACACACGTGTGTGTGTGTGTGTGTGTGTGTGTGTGTGAGCAAGTGTGTGCTCTCTCTCTCTCTCAAAATAAATAAACTTAAAAAACTAAATAAAAACATCACTTCGTCTTGAAATTCATCTCTACTTCTTTGAATAATGGTTTCTTATTTGTATGTCATGTCATTAAAGAGAATATGCTAGAAAAAGAGGACCTATGCTGTGTCTCAGTACTACAGAACACCTTCACTTTTGATTTGGGACCTGGAAAGAAAGAAGGTAAAGGAGAGAGAAATGAGCTTTGATAGAAGATATATTCTACAACAAAAAAGTAATTCATTAAACAGGAATAACTGAATACTTACATGAATTTATGTTTCATATTTACTTTCAACTGTGAGTAATACGAATAAATATGAGAAAAGGGATTTCTTATAAAAGTCAAAGAACGTTTGCATGCATCGAATGAGTTTCAGAAAGAAACTAACATGTAGGGAGAGGTGGAAAAACAAAATGAGCCAACAGTGCAGCATAATAAAAAGCCCCCTGAGTTCCGACAGTCTGAGGTGAGTCACTTCTTCCTGGGGACGCATCCCTTGGGAGCATGGTCACCATGAGCTCTCTGACCCTCTAGCAAGTAAGTGCCTGCTCCGTGCAGAGGCTCAAAGAATGTATGCAGACTTGCCCAGACAGAGTGTTAAGAGTGAGGCTAATGTGGGGCAGGGACACGCCAGCATTGTGGGGACAACTAAAGGAAGAGGGAGAGAGAAGGAAAAGACCAAGGACAACAGAGAGGAGGAAAAAGAACCCAACATGAGATTATGGCTTTATCTTCATTCTGGCTGAATAATCTACTTTCATTCTAAAGAAGGAGAGGCACATTTGGGACAGGGTAACATAAATCACTTGCAGCAGCTCCTGAAGGAATGTGGCGGCCGCTTAGTTCTGAATGTTTCCATCTTTCTCCTGGAAACGATACAGAATGCCAAAAATACCACCACGCAAGGATGCTTTTGGTGAAACTAGGGGACAGAAACCTACGAAGTCCAAATAACATTTGAAGGCCACCACATGGGAGTGGGGTGGGGAGGTCAGGTGGGAAGGCGTGAGGAGAGGGAAGCTCAGGAGTCTCCAGCAAATACTCCCTCCCAGCAGAGAGGCTGCCCAGGGCAACAGGAACAGGGAGAGGCAAGCCGGGGCATATGAGTGGGTGCGGAGGCATGGCAAGACAGGCTTCAGCAAAGACCAGGAAAACACAACTTCTGCAAGGAAGACCATCACCTCTGGAGATCAGGAGCTGTGCCCCTTAACGTCCATGGTACCTGTGCTGTGCCCTTTAATGTCACCGAGGCTACAGGAAGAAACTTTCCTTTCCTTGATTGGATACTGAGCCAGGTGACGATACATCTTGGTTTGCCCAGAACAGACCTGATTAATGCCTGCTTATTAATAATGCCCTCTTCCGCTTTATTTCATTTTTTGTTATTTCTAGATTTTTTACCTCCTCCACTTTCAAAAGAGTTCCAACTTAGGCAAATGATAAGGTCAGCCTGGTCATGTATGTGGTGTCATTTCTGTGTAGCCTCGAGCAAATCTTTTAACTCCTCTGATCCCTTATTTCATCGAGCTGTACCAAGGATTATGCAGGAGGTGCCTAGGATAGCACCCGAGATAGGCTGGCGATCGATAAATGATAGTAAAGACATGGGCAAAGTTGTGTCTTTGCAAGATTCCTGAGCAGGGGCTCAGGCAAGTGCAGGCTAAGTTGGATCAGGAGTCTAAAACTGAGAAGCCTGTGCTTTATTGACACGCGAATACAATTGTAAGAGAATAAGAGGAAGTACGTCTAAATTCCGAGTAACTGTATATTTGTTATGAGACGAAAAAATAATTACCCATAAATGTGCTTTGAAATTCACATCTAAAGACTTTTCCATCAGGTCATCTGGGCAGTTGAGGAAATCGCTGCCTGTCACAACTCCGGCATTGTTGATCAGGATGGAGACATCGCCAACTTCTTTTTTAACCTGAATTGAGTAACAAGAGCCACACCACCCACAGAGTAATTCCTTACGTGATCGAAGTTTAATTTTCCCATAGTTTTTAGACGCTTCTTATCCTCGTTAACACAGACGGGGTTTACGTCCTTTGCAAACAAAGCACGTTTCATTTCCCTTGCTGAGTTTGCAGAGCATCAGCGATCCAAGTCTGATGGTTTTCTTCTCATTTCTTCCCCCCTCCGTGCCCCCCTTCTTAGGACGGTTCCAACACTGCAGGGCCGTCGGCCTTAACAGAGCGGTTAGAGCTATCCTCATACTTAGCGATCAGTCGCTTTGTGGCAGGCTCTGTGTATGTAGCAGGTGATTTCAATCACTGCGACAGGACCTAAGGCATTATAGGCGTGACATATAAATTAAGACCCAGCCCACACTGAGAGGGGGGTGGAGCAGGAGGGTGTGGAGAAAGTGCAAAATTCCTAAACACGTTTTACACTCGAGGAACAGCGCAGAACCCGTCTGTCCTGCTTGGGCTAGTGGGCTGGTTTTCTTCTCCCTGACACAGGCTTCTGGGTACTAAGATGTGTCAAGAGAGGATCTGAGTGGGCTCCCTTTGCCGGCCGGAGTAGGCACTCAGTAACTTTTATTTCAGAAATAAAATGTCTGGGTGTGACCCTGGGGCCTTCCGCTTACGGTGAATCTTTAGCTTGTCATCTTGGCTCTACTGGCAGAAGGGAGCACGGGATTTTCCAGGATTGGCCACGGGAGAGGGTGGTGCCCCTCTGCTCCCTTCTGTGTTCTGAATTTCATCACTGTGATCTGTATCACACAGCAGGGCCTCTGTCCCCAGGTCAGCGACAGCCACCGGCTGCAGGTGCCCCATGCTCAACAGGAAGCTCACGCAGTACTCTCACATCTCTAGCTCTGTGTGTGTGTGTGTGTGTGTGTGTGTGTGCGCGCATGTGTACACCTGCATATACGGTAGCAGTCGGCACAGAGGGGGACATATTACTGACACCACCTGAGGCTGTCTGTCATCTGAGGTTGTGGGTCCTAGCAACGAGGCTGATGTGTTGGGTATTTATTTGTTACCCAACTAGATGGGTGGCCTAGGGAAAAACCTTAGGACGAAATACAGACTAAGAAAAGCTCACACTTCATGGTAGTGTTTTCAGATAAAAGCATCCAAAACAATCTAAATTAGAGTTTTATTTGGAGAGTAGCTAAAATACGTCGCCAAATTCAAGCTGAATGGCTGTCAAGGCTAGCCACAACCAGCCCTACCTGAGGCAGAATCAGGTACGGCCTTCCGGTCACGGAATAATCAGTAAACCACAGGAACGGAAGGCACAGCGCGAGGAATGTCACCAATGGTACTGTGGTAGTGTTGCACGGTGACACCACACCTGTGGTGAGTGGGCCGTGACACATAACAGTGTTACCACGTCACCATGTTGGACACCTGAAGCCAGTGTGCCATTGTGTGTCAACTACACTCAACTGAAAAAAAGAAAGAAAGAAAGAAAGAAAGAAAGAAAGAAAGAAAGAAAGAAAAAAAAAAAAAAGAAAGAAAGAAAAGCTGGTCCGGGCTGTGGACCGGAAGACAGTACTAGCATTAGAGGCTGACACGTTAGCTCAGAGTCAGGGGTGGCAAGGCTAGAAGTGACATCCAAGGGAAATAAACAGGGACATGTATGTCCACTGTGGCCTCTCACATAGATCAAGAGTGTTCTCAAACACTTGACCAAATAAACATCAGACTAATTTCAAAATGGCCTCCAGGGGCGCCTGGGTGGCTGCGTCTGTTGAGCCTCCGACTTCGGCTCAGGTCACGCTCTCACAGTTCGTGGGTTCGAGCCCCATGTCGGGCTCTGTGCTGACAGCTCAGAGCCTGGACCCTGCCTCGGATTCTGTGTCTCCCTCTCTCTCTGCACCCCCCTTCCCCACCGGTGACTTATGCTCTGTCTCTCAAAAATAAATAAATTAAATAAAAATTAAATAAATTAATTCATTACATTAAAAAATTTTTTTAAATGGCATTTAGGCTTGTATCTTTGCAGTACATGAAAATTATATCTCTATGAATCATGCTTTAAATGTACGGGGCTAAGCATCCGTGATAAGATTTTTCATGTGAATAACCTTCCTTCCTATTGATTTATCTATTTAGCATATAGGTTGATCTTCATCTATTTTTTTTTTTTTCTGTTAAAGGACTCTCTTGTTCCAAAGTCTCCTTTTTCTCTTTAAATTAAACTTGGAAAGACATCATGAGTATTCAGCCCCTGCCACACTAGAGCCAAAGGGACCAGGTTTAACTGTATGAGACTTACATATTTATTACTGACCAATGACAGCCTAATAAAATGCTCACCCATGGGATGAGAGTAAGCTTGTCAGTATCGTGTACGAGAGACAGAGGGTAGCATTTAAGGTAAAGGCTCTAGTTTTTAACTAGTTTCCTTCTTCTGCAATCATTACGCTCCTCACTGTAAGAATATGGCCACAGACCCCGCCTGATAGGTCTAGTGACATTCCCACACAAGCTGTGCCCGCCTGTCAGTTAAGCACTGAACTTTGGCTCAGGTCACGATTTCACAGTTTGTGGGATCATGGCTTCATACCCCGTGTAGGGCTCTGTGCCGACAGCGCGGGGCCTGGCGCCCGCTTCGGATCCTGTCTCTGTCGCTCTCTCAAAAATAAGTAAACATGAGGAGTGCTGAGGGGAGTTGTTTGCAGTCGGCACGAGTGAGCATGCCAGGCCATCGGTGCTTTCAGTGCACAGGGATGAAGCTGTGAGCTCAGCAATAGCAGAGACATACTTGTGCTTTGAGGGAGGCGCGTGCTTGTCAGGTTTGGGTCCCCGGACTGTACGGGGCTGCCTGTGACGGAGGCTGTAGTTACCGATGCGGAAAACTGAAACAAAACTTCAAAGCACACCCACCAGCCGGTGACCTGCCAACCTTACCAGGAGACAGTGAGGTGGGAAGCAGCAAAGGGGATTCGACTCAGGGCCTAGAAATTGTGCCAGAACATTCCAACGTGGCGGGTTCCTTCCTTCTCACTAAACTGGGGAATTCTGGGTGTTGCCACAAGGGCGGCCCAGGACAGTGACATGTGGAGTACTCATGAGGACGCGAGGGGAGAGAAATCCTCATGAGGGAGAAGAGGCAGCCATCGTGCGACTATGTGCCTCCATGCACTAAGGAAACCCTTACCGTTGCATGCTGGAGTGGTGACGTCCTGCCAGCCTTCTTTACACGGGCAGCGGTATCATCGCCAAAGGAGCAACTGTGGTTAAGGGTCTTTGGGATGAATACGATATTCTGTTTTTCTCATGACTATTTAGGCGAAATATACATTCATGTGAAAGGCACTGTGGTGTGGTGGAAATAGCTGGGTTTAAACTCAGACAGGAAATGGGGTCGAGTCCTGGCTTAGTCACGGGCTAGCTCCGGGACCCTGAGCAGATTGTTCAAGATCTCTGTGCCCCCTTTTCCCTCCAAGAAACGGGCTGCCCCCTGCCTCTTCTACTGTAACAGGAGAAAGCACAGTCCATATTGCCTGGTATGTAGTGGGAGTATTCTGGAGTCAACAGACTCAAGGCCAAGCTCGGTCTTTGCCACTTGTTAGCTGTTTCTTGGGTGAGCTACTTACCTCCCTCAGCCTTGGTTTCCTTATTTGTGAAATGAAGATAATATTGGACCTCACTTTATAAGATTATGATACAATATAGATGGGCTTAGTACGGTATATTGTACACAGTGACCTCTCAAAAATCCTCATTCCCATTCCCCGATACTTTTTAAATTAAAGGGATGCTGGAGACAGGCAAATCTGCACCGAGCAAGGGGTTGAGACAAAGAGGAGGATGCACGTGAGCGAATCTGTAGAGAGAGCTCACCGCCCACAGGAGATGGCGAGACGCAACACCTACCTGCTCGGCCACTCTGTATATTTCTTCCTTTTGGCTGCAGTCGCAAGTGTAGGCATAGACTCTTGTGGCTCCGGCTTCCCGAGCCATCCTGCATGTTTCCTCATTCCCCTCCTTGTTAATATCCCAGAGAACCAGCACCGATCCGAGGTGGGCAAATCTGAGGGCCAAGAGCCTTCCCAGTCCTCTCCCAGCACCGGTGATGAGCACGATTTCACCAGCAACGTTCTTCCGTGGTCTGGGGATGAAGGTGAAAATCAGGGTCTCCAGAAGAGCAATCACTGATTTTCCTAAGAAGGTGATCAATTCCTTGGTGAACTTCAGGTTGGAAGCCATGCTGTGGCTGAGACCTACAGAGAAAGAGAGACCCACATAAAGACCTCGGGGACCATTCCCTCTGAGTGCGCCATCTACGTGGAGCGCAAGCTTTCTGAGATAGTGGAAGAAACTGGCTGTGTGATTGAAGCTTCTCTCTTGGTAGCAGATTCTGAACTTAGAAAGGGCAGGGGGCCCACAGGGACTGCGTCTTGGCCAACTTTCATTCACAGCACCAAGCGGGGCACACATCTGAGTGCCGTACAGGACAGAAATGTTCACTCCCCAGGCACTGTAACCGTGTCAACATTTGACCCGAAGAAGAAGAAAATTATTTCTCGTGGTTAACCTTTCTTAATAGTAATCACAAAAGCCCTGTTGGTTGCATCATGTGCTTGACTGCAATGCTGGCCCACAGTATGTGCTTTGGGGACGTCATCATGTTACTCAGGTTCAGAGTGCTGCTCCCCAAGAAGTCACCCGATAGGTTTGTTGAATGAATAAAAGGCCTTCCCTGTCACTCGTACAGGGCCACAGCTTACATCCTGTTATCAGTTACTCGCACGTTAGTGAGAGTGAGTTTACAAGATGCTTTACGAAAGACCCGCTGGGAAAGAAGGGTAGGTCTTATTTCCTGCAGTATGAGAAGACATGTTTAGCAGGGGGGCTACTGTGCTGGGGGTGGGAAGCTTCCCTGAATGGGGTGCCCGATTGAGAGGCACAGAAGAGGTGAGGAGGTGTCCTTCATTAAAGAACAGCAGGTGGTCACTTGTTTTGCAGTTTGGCGGAGGACAGACTAGTCACGGCTCATGACGATGGGTGGAGAGGTTCATCGACAGCAGGGCTTGGGGCATGGTGGGACCCTTAGGAAATTGTTGGGAGCTCAATTGCTGTTTCTTGTCTCATTCTACGGATGGAGCTGGAGATCACAACGAATGGGGATGTGGTTCACCCAAGGCCTTGGCTGCCGTTTAGCGCAGGGCCTGCTGAGTTCATTTATTACGTCCGCCGAGCACCGATGCCGGGCAGGTCTGATGCTGGGCACTGGGGCTGAGGGGATGGGTAGCCTCCCATGATCTCTGCCCTCACGAGCAAAGGGTCTGGTTGAAGAAACAGACATTGAGCAAAATAAATAAAGAATGACAGGGTGCTATGGAAAGTAGACGGGAGATCTGATTTAGACCGGGTGCTGGGGAAGAAGCAACAGGAGGGATTTGCTGGAAGGTGGCATTGGAGCAAGTAGTCAACTGATGAACGGCCAGCGGTAGAGAGAGCTGGGAGCAGCTTGAGCGACAGAGGGGAGAAAGAGCCTGAGGCTCGAGGAAGGTTTGGCCTGTGTGTCCAACACGGCCCAAAGAATTAGAGCGCTGGCGGTAGGGGGCATGGATATTGCGGGGTGCTGGTTTCACCAGGCTTTGGATGAAATGGCCCTCAAAGTCTCCGCCGTCTTTGTTCACATTTATTTTTCACACAGTCGCCTTTGGATGACTGACTGGGCTTCTCAGGCCCTGCGCGGTTTGGAAGGAAGGCGCTTTGAAGGGCAGACAGCGGTTTGCACGCTCTTATTTTAAGCTCACTCGCGGGACGTGTGGCTTGAGAGCTACAACAATGAGGGTCAGACTTCCCCCAGTAATAGGGCACCCCGGGCACCCTGCCCCGGCTGCAGCCTGGTCACTGCTAACACTTCTTCCGGGGAAAACCCACACCAGCTTATCAATGCCCCCTCTGGGAGTACCACTGTGTAAATCCACGCCCAAAGGCCAGAGGTCTACGTCTCTCCTCGCTGGACTCCAGCACCATCTGGGTGCTTAGAAGTCTCACCACTGACCTGGGGGGAGGCTCTTAATGCCACAGGCTCTAGACTCCAGCACTCTACCATCTCCACATGGGCACGACCTAAGACCCGGGGCAAGGTCTTACCACTTATTGCTGTCTCGGCAGATGCTTACTAGGTTCTTAAGAGCCTGGCATCCTGAGGTCGGCTCATCTGGGGTTTAGGGTGTCTGCTGGGGATCTGCACAGGTAGTGAGGTGTAGAGATTAAAGTGTGCACTGGGGGGCGCCCGGGGGGGGGCTCAGTCGGTTGTGAGCGCCCGACTTCGGCTCAGGTCACGATCTCACCAGGTCGTGAGGTCGAGCCCCACGTCGGGCTCTGTACTGACAGCTCAGCGTCTGGAGCCTGTTTCAAATTCTATGTCTTCCTCTCTCTCTGCCCCTCCGCTGCTCGCACTCTGTCTGTCTCTCGCAAAAGTAAATAAACATTAAAAAAACATGACAGCGTGCGTTGGAATTTCTGGATCGGCCACTGACTTCTCGGCAACCTTGGTAAAAATGATTTTATCTCTTGTGCCTCAGTTTCTTCTTCTAAATAAGGGGATTCCACAGCAGGCACCAATGGGGGCAGCTGTGGAAGTGAAAAGACTTAATACAGGTAAAGTAATAGGGTGTGTAATATGGCCACGATGATCTCTTATGAAATTTCTGAGCCAACTGGAAAGAAAAAAAGGTCCTCCTTGCTCTGCACACGGCTCCCTCCAGGGTGCATGGGGTGGGGTGGGGCAAGAGGGGTTGGGCTGGATTTCAGCACCTGCCGGCAGGTTACTCATCATCTCCGGCTCTACTCCTAATGCTCATCATGTGGGGGCCTTGTTAGAACACAGCCAGGCACATAACAGCAGCAAAATGCCTGTGCGTGAGCTCGAGCTCCGACTGACGTTCCTGCTGGCATGTGAATTATAATCCCTGGTCATAACAACAAAGGATGGTTATAGGAAGTATCCTTACCAACAAAAGTAAATGCGGGGTTCGGTTTCAGTGTCAAGACTGTGCCTTATGTAGTTACAGAGCATATTAAATGTAATCAGGTTATAGACACCTCTTTGGTGTCTCCATCCCATGGCCTCTCACTACTTGGTTCAAAAGCGGAACTAACTGGGGGAGCCTTCAGAGCCGGCGACCCTTGATCTCAGAGTCGTAGGTTCAAGCCCCACGTCGGGTATATACAGCTTATTTTATTTTATATACTGTTTTAAATTTCTTAAAAAGCTTATTTATTTTTGAGAGAGAGAGAGAGAGAGCAAGGGAGGGACAGAGAGAGACAGGGAGACACAGAATCCGAAGCAGGCTCCGGGCTCTGAGCTGTCAGCACAGCGCCTGACACGGGGCTCAAACTCACGAACCCGTGAGATCGTGACCTGAGCTGAAGTCTGACGGACGCCCAACCGACGGAGCCACCCAGGCGCCCCAGAGCTTATTTTCAAAAAGAAAACAAACAAACAAACACAGTAAGCTTAACTATTTAGGGGCAATGTGAGCAGGTGCCTTTCTCTTCCCAGCCCAGGAGGCGGCAAAGTGCTCCGGTAAGAGGTATGGGATGAATGGGGGGGGGGGGGGGGCGCGGCGGGGAGGGAGAGGCAGACGCACTGAGCAGCAGAGAGCTGGGGACCAAGGCAGCGTGGACGGAGGAGGATACCAGGGACGGATCCCGCCCTCTGCTCCGGGACCGGGCGGGGACGCTAGCAGCCCTTCCTTCTGGGTCTCGCGAGTCTGAATCTCGGGGACAAAGCGGCGCTCCCTCCGGCTCACCTGCCCGCGCCCTTCCCCCACCCGACCACCCTCCCCGCCCCCACCCCCCACCCCACCCCACCAGCCACGGTGTCACAGGGTTCCCGCCCGCGGGTGCGGGTGCGGGCGCTGGCGCGGCGCGGAGCCCCGTCCCCGTGGAGGTCTTGCCCGGCCCTGGCCCCGGATCAGGACTCGGGTAACTCACCCGGGACACGCTGCCCTCGCTGTCCGCGGAGAAGCAGTCCCTGCTACGCGCACCGCCTCACTGGCTCGTGGCGGGCGGGGCTCAGGGGTTTATTCCCGCAGCTGGCCCGAGGCCAAGGGTAGGTCAGCCGCGCCCGCGCAGTGGGTGGAGCCGCCCGGGGCTCCCGCAGGCCACGTAGGCCCGCGCTCCTTTTTTCCGGCCTTTCTTTTCCCCCTGGCGGCCAGATGTACAGGCCGGACATTTATTTGGTCACCGTGGCCGGACGCGCGCGCCGGGATTTTTGAAGACAAGAATCATCCCAGGGTGTCGAAAAATTCCGATATCCAGGCTGCCTCCTGGATTATGAAGTCAGAATTTCTGGGTTGGAAAGGGCCCAGGTATCAGCACGGAAAAAGTTCCCCAAGTGTTTCCAAAGAGCAGTCCCGAGGGTGGGAACCGTTGTGTTAGAGAACAAAAAGGAGGCAAGGTGCAGAGTCCTTGGATGGGGGCGGGGTGGGGGTGGGGGGCGACGCGGTTTGCCCGAAGGGAGCCAGGTCAGGTCTCTGCGCCTCGCAGGACGGGGCACAGATGCGGAGTTCTCCAGCAGAATCTGACTCCTGCAGTCGAGGTCAACAGCTTCTCTGGACCTGTGGCTGTAAGGAAGGTGGGTGTGGGAGAGACGCTTGGAAGGAGCGGGGTGCTGGGCAGGAGTGGGTGCGGCGCTGGCAGGAGGCCAAGAAGTAGGCGGGGGCGAAGTTTGTTCTAAGGAGATGAGGTTGGTGGCTTCTGGGCCTTTTGGCTAAGATCAAGTGTAAGGAGATGAGGTTGAGAAAAAGTCAACAATGGACTCTGGCCCAACCATTGTTTATTGAACACCTGTGTGTACAAAGATCTAGAAGATAGAGCAATACTGCAACCGTGGAGAAAAAAGATGTTCAGTTAACATTAGATAATCCTCTAATACCGCACACATCACTGCTGAAAGGCTTTATTATATAGGGTGGAGTTTGTTGGGTGACCTAAGAAGCTGAAATATCAGTGAGTTATGGGGTGTTGAAGGAAAACCGGGGAGTGAGGGTAAGACCACATTTGGAATTCACCCAGGGTGGGGTGGGACACACGTCAGTGGTGAAGGCTCAAAGGAGAGCAGGTTGGCCAGTTGGGTGTGGAAAGAACCACACAGTTTTCCCTACGAAGGAACCCTAGGTTGTATGAGCCTGGAAAAGCAGGTGCAGGGAAGAGCCTTGAATGTCATATCAGCACGCAGGAGGTTACTTACTTGTGTTCTGTAGGCTGCGGTGAGCTGGGGAAAGCATTTGCCTAGCTGTGCTGTCTGAAGGTGAATGGGGCAGGCCGGGGGTGCCCTGGTTTTAGCTCTGTAATCATCACATGAGGGTATGTGCCGTGCGAGACTCTGTACGGCTCCGGAGGACGGCAGAACTTTTCGGAGCGGTGGGGAGACTCATTCCTGAACCGCACATGTATGGATGATAGTGTCGAAAGTTCAGAAATAACAGGCATAAAACCAGCGAATCACCGAACCAGCAATTAGCCAAAGTTTATTGCGCACACACCAGAAAGTTTGCACGCTGGAAACACACACAGACCAAAACGTGGATGAGTCTCATACGAAAGCAGCTTGTACAGTGAGAACGCAGTGACTTTATTCTTCGCTGCGATTGGCTGTAATGTCAGAATCTTCTTAAATGATAGGAAACTGGGTCAGTGGTTACCACATACCAACCTTGGGAAACAGTTCCAGTTTTGTCAGAGGTATAGGCAAGAAAGAAGCCAGGTCAAGGGAGTCTTACAAAATAAGCTGAAATTCAGTTTTGCTTTCGTAACGACACTGGTTTTGTCTGCTCGGGGAATTTTGAAGGCTGGTCTCTGATGGTTTTTTTATTCTAATGATAGACATATACGCCTTGTGCCTGGCGTGTGGACAGTAGGGGCCAGCCTGGATGAGGAGAGGTTCCAGGCTTCGGAGACGGAATGGGCCAACATGTGGAGGTGAGTGACACCAGGGAGTGGCAGTGGACTCTGGCCCAGACGAATTGGTCATGGCCTTCAGATCACACCTCCTGCCTGTAAGAAATCAGATGGGCAGCCAGTGGAAAACACCAGCCTACGTACTCTCCGTGTTTTCTCTGGACAAAATTCTGGGCTGTTACTTTACTTTCTGGTGAGAAGTTCAGAGTAGACCTCGGGAAAGAAATCGCGAGCATTATTAGAAATCTCATTAAAACAAATATGAATGGAAAGCACTGGGCAGTCTCACTGATGGTATCTTCATTAAAGGAAGTGGAGACCTTCGTGTTAGGAGAAGACCCCAATCCAATTTTACTTGATGTGGGGGAAACTCAGTGCGTTGACTATAAGCCTGAGAGGTGAGAAAGTATTTTTAAAAGGTTCTTTGTGGCAAAGGCTAGGAAAAGCCCATTTAACGCTGAAAGATGCTAATGAATATATGAAAACATGCTCTAACTTCATCCTTAGCAAAATGAATATTAGAATGTTTCTTGCCTCCCAAAATAACAAATATTAGGGGCACCTGGGGGCTCAGTTGGTCAAACGTCTGATGCTCGATTTCAGCTCAGGTCATGCTCTCACAGTTCGTGGGTTCGAGCCCTGCATTGGGCTCCTTGCTGACGGCATGGAGCCTGCTTGGGATTCTGTCTCTCCCTCTCTCTGCCCCTTCCCTTCTTTGCCTCTCTTTCTCTCTCTCAAAATAAATAAATAAATAAACTTAAAAAAAACCCAACCCCCCAAAATAACAAATATTAGAAAAAAGAGCAAGCCTTCATAAAGGGGTGATGTGATTTATACATTGCTGGAGAACCAGTATGTCTCAAGAGCTGGAAAGGTAAATAGCTTCTCACCCAATTCTACCAATGGGACTTCATGTTTACAAAATAATCAGGTATCATTTGTTAACTCCAGGAAGGGAGTCACGGGTTGGAAAGGAGACTTTTGACTGTACTGTATTATTCTTCTGGAAATAAGTGTGTCATTAAAAAAGCAAATTGACCATTAGTTTCTGGCAAATATGCGCAAATGGAGTACTCACAGCCATTTTTGAAAAAATAAAATCATGTTTTTTTAAGGGCATAGGAAAGTACACAATGTTAGCTTTCAAAGCATAGTATCATTTTTAAATAGCGGATTTTTTCCTTTGTGTCTTTTTTGTATTTACCGAATTTTCCATTATGTACATATTTGTATTTCCCAATACAAATGTTGTTTAGAGCCTACATACACAGACATTTCCATTCAAGATGGCAGACTGAGAGATGCACTTATATCCTATTTTCTTCCAAGATTCCATTGAAATGAAAAGGAAGATATAAAAATGTGAACAAAAACATAATAGTGCTTAAAGAAAGAAAGGGACTACCAGTGAGGACTCACTAGAACTTAGTAAGCAGATGGATTCCATTTCCAGAAACCACAGCAAAAGACCCCTTAACCTAAAACACACCTGGGGAAGGCATTGCAGAAAGGGGCCCTTCTTCTCAATGGAATTCCTGAGTAACTCCCATTCATTAAATGAACACAGACAATGGAAATAGAACATGGGGCATCCAGATGGAATTAGAGTCTTGATGTAAAAACAAAACGACGACAGTCTTGGAATCAACTATAGGACAATCAATTTGTAATTTGGGGCGAGGCAAGGAAATCCCATCAGTCGTTCCTTTGACTCCATAAAAATTGTAAACTTCTGCAAAGAAATATCACGAAGTAAAATGACACACAATAGAGTAGGAGAAAATATTTTCACATAAAGAATTGATAATTAGCCATACTTTCTAGCATTTCTTGAAGCCAATTGGAGTAAGGCAGTCGGAAAAATGGGCAGAGGAATGCAGAGGCAGTATATACGATGGAATATTATTCAGCCAGAAAAAAGGATGAAATCTTGCCATTTGCAGTGACACGGTTGGATCTACAGAGTATGGTGTTAAGTGAAATAAGGCTGTCAGAGAAAGACACATACTGTATGATTTCACTCAAAAGTGGAATTTAAGAAACAAAACAAATGAGCAAAGGGGTTAAAGAGAGAGGGAGAGACGAACCAAGAAACAGACTCTTAACTATAGAACAAACTGAGGGCTACCAGAGGGGAGGCGGGTGGGGGCATGGGTTAAGTACGGATTGGAATGAAGGAGGGCATTGGTCGTGATGAGCAGTGGGTGATGTATGGAATTGTTGAATCACTATATCGTACACCTGAAACTAATAGAACACCGTGTGTCAACTAACTAGAATTAAGTTACAAACTTAAAAAGAAATGCGCAGGCAATTCATAGGCAAATAAATACAAATGACTGAAAACCTCTGAAAACGTGCTAAATTTTCCTGATATTCAGGAAAATGCAAATTGAATAGGAATAGTGTTTTTTATTCATTCATCGATCCTGTGATATTAAAAAGTTAGCTAAAACTCCAGGAATGGTGAGCATGTGAGAACACGGACATTCTCATGGGCCGGCACACCCTTTATGGAAGGCAACTGAGTGTTGTGCCTTGTAATGCTTCTCTTTCAAGTCTAAGAATCACCGAAGCTGATTTGCAATAGCAAAAAATTAGAAACTACTTCAATGCCCATCTATTCACTGATTCATGGTATAGTCGCCTAACAGAATTCTACGAAGTGGACAAAAGCAATGAAGTTAGGACTATCTTTACCATGAGGAAAAGAGCTCCAGGGTGTGTTAAGTGAACAAAAAGTACAGAATTACTCCATTGAAGTTACATGTTGTACATTGTATACAACCGAAGTACATTGTGAGCGTGTGACTCTGTGTGTGTGTGTGTGTGTGTGTGTGTGTGTGTATAAGTACAGACAGAACCATTCCCCGTGGTTACCACAGAGGGGAACAGAATTGAGTGAGAGGCATGTAGGGAGGCTTCTCATGTTATGATGGATGTTTCCGTATTATTAGACTTTTTATAAATGCCATGCATTATTTTATAATATCAAAAACCAAAATAATGATTAACATGTACATACTTTCAGGAAGCCTGGGTAGCTCAGTCGGCTGAGCCTCTGAGTCTTGATTTCAGCTCAAGTCATGATCCCAGGGTCATGGGATTGAGCCCCACATTGGGGTCTGCAGTGAGTGTGGAGCCTGTTTAAGATCTTTCTCTTTCTCCCTCTGCCCCTCTCCCCCACCTGCATGCTCTCTCTCTCTCAAAAACAAAAGTACATATTTTCTGCTTAAAAAGGACTCATTTTAAGAACACATGGTCCTTGGGGATTTCTTTGCAAAATAGTGGAAGAAATCTAGTCACCTGATGACACATTCAGAATATAGTAGTTTTACCAGAATGTATTATTTGGGGAATGCTGTCTTGATTTTGGTGGAAGGAGATTATAGCATTTTCAGAACAGCACAGACCTAGCTTAAAGGTAGATTTGGTTTGTCCCATGACAAGACGGGAGCAGTGCAAGCTGGACCAGAAGCAGGAAACAGGTACATGCGACTCACGTGAAAGAGTAAAGGAACACCACCCAGGAATAAGGCACCCCCCCCAAAAAAAACCCACAAAAAACAGGAAGAATAATTACTCCAAGCGTTGAAAGAGGCGGGGAGGGGTGTGTGGCATTTGTACTGCCACTTTCTTGGGGAAGTAACCATATTTCAAGGAAACTGAGAAGTTTCAGAAAGGTCCGGCTCTGGAGAGACACGATTGGATATCGCTGTGAATGACATTTCTCTGGAGGGTCTGGCTCAGAGCCAAAGGCTCCCCAATCTGCCCCTCCTGGAAAAAGACAAAGAGAAGCAGTGCTATATGTTTATTTTTGTTCCCCTATTTATTCCAAGGTCGTTATCACCTCTGAAGAGCTTTCAAAAGAACCCATCACTGAGCGATCATGAATTTATGGTAATGAGTTTATGCAGATTTCACCTGGTTTGTTGTGCCTCGGTTGCTTAAACATGTTGGAAGGCGACTCAAACACAGCCGATGTCTCATGGCACACATAAATTTTCTCCTCTTTTTATCTTGCCTTTCTCTTCTTGAATTTCTTTTTCCCTTTTTTTATTAAAAATTTTTTAATGTTTATTTATTTTTGAGACAGACAGAGCATGAGCATCTTGAATTTCTTTTTCCCTTTTTTTATTAAAATTTTTTTTTTAATGTTTATGTATTTTTGAGACAGAGCGTGAGCAGGGGAGGGGCAGAGAGAGAGGGAGACACAGAACCCGAAGCAGGCTCCAGGCTCCGGGCTGTCAGCACAGAGCCCGACACGGGGCTCGAACCCACAAACTGTGAGATCATGACCTGAGCTGAAGTCGGATGCTTAACCGACAGAGCCACCCAGGCGCCCCTCTTTTTTTCCCTTTTGATTCTACTTTTGATCCGTGTGAATACTAGTGGCGAAGGGCATCAACTTCCTGTATTGGTTCTAGAAAAAGTTGTTGATGGTGGATCTGTGATCGGGATGAGGAGCTAGGCAGGCGGTCCCCCCCCCCTCCAACCTCCACCCTTGAAAGTTGCACTGAGGTGCAATTTGCACGCTAGAAAGCTCACTTATTTTAAGTGTACAGTTTAATTTTGGTAAATTTATACAGTTTTGTATTACTGGGGTGCTTCCCATCACCCCAATATATTCTGTCAGGAGCATTTTAAACCCACTGTTTGGCTTAGATTTGTTGGGCAGTGGAGGTAACACAGATGATATAAATCCTGGCCCCAACACACGGTGTCTAGGGTGCCCCTCTCCCTCTCCAGGCAGGATACACTTTCTGGGATTCTGGGCTCGTGTGGATGGTTCCCAGCCAACCCTCTTGCCTTTTACAGGCTTTGTGTTTTTGTCTATCCTCCCCAGTATATGAGCACACAGGACAGACAGATAGATCCTCTCCCCCACCTCCTGAGAAACACCAGCACAACACAGGCTTAACCCGCAGCAATGTTACTTTCTTATTTCCTAGCTCCTTTTCCAGACTGATTATTTTAAAGGAGTTAAAAAAGGGGCATCTGGGTGTCTCAGTCCGTTAAGCGTCCGACTTCGGCTCAAGGTCATGATCTCACAGTTCGTGGGTTCGAGCCCCGCGTCGGGCTCTGTGCTGACAGCTCGGAGCCTGGAGCCTGCTTCCGATTCTGTGTCTCCCTCTCTCTCTGCCCCTCCGCCGCTCACGCTCTGTCTCTCTCTCTCTTTCAAAAATAAATAAACATTAAAAAAATTAACAAAGATAAAAGTTGTCTTAGAGGCTTTTCAAACTGGTTTTAAGACCACTGACATATACCAAGTTTTTTTTCTTTCATGTTTTTGCATTGCTTTTTTAATTGCCTTTACAATGACCCTTTTAGCATTTTAGTGATTTTAGTAATGGATTTTATAATTAATTTGTTACTAATTTGCAAAACTTTTAAAACCTGTTTCATCTAGCCAGAAACAATGGAAAGAAGTGAACAGAATATCCAGCTATCAAATACAAATTTCTATGGTTAGAAATTAGTTTCGAGTTGGAAGGGCCCTTAGTGACTTAGGTTAACCTCATTTTAATGACATACCTAGGTGCTCGTTTTAGCGTTATCTGTAATGGCGCGAATATCCAGGTAACATGTGGCAGGGTCATACAGCGGAATATTCTATGACAACAACAAGGAGTAAAGTATTGCTATATGCACAATTTGGGGAAGAACCTCACGAACATAATGTCGAGCAGAGAAATGACACACATAAGAAGATCCTGCGTGGAACCACTTATCCAAAGTTCAAAACCAGTGATGTTTATCAGGCCAGTGGTTATGTAGGTGGAGTAATGACAGAGGGCTCAGGCAAGGCTTGGGTGGTGCCCTGTTCAACACCATGATCTGGACAAAGTTTGCACAGGTGTGTTCCCTGCGGAGAAACTATCAAGCTGGATATACACTTGGCACTTTCCTGAATATATGTTGTCTTTCGATCAGAAGTATACTGAAAAAAATAATCAAACAAACCACGTTGTGCTTGTTTTCAGCAGATTAAAATCGTGGCAACTATTTTAAGTAGTCTTTGTTTTACCAATATTTTATCGTCGCCCATAATGGTGATGCAATCGGGGGGGGGGGTGCTATTTTGTCACTGAGAGTATCTTTCAGCCTTCGTCAGGCTGCAGCTTGGTTGTGCCACGCGGTGTGCTTTGCCCGTTCGACCTTGTTAGGTCTCCTGTCCTTCCTTCCGCAGCCCCTTTGGCTGATGCAGTCCCCACAGAGCAGGTGTAGTCCAGTCCTATGTGACCAGCTTTTGCTTGGGCTGGGTTTCTTGCGGCATCTCTCATTCTGGCAGGGCCAAAGTGGGATTTGTTTTTTCAAATGTTCGTTTATTTTTTGAGAGGGAGAGAGAGCAAACGCAGGGGGGTGGCCGAGAGAGGGAAACAGAATCCGAAGCAGGCTCCAGGCTCCGAGCTGTCAGCACAGAGCCCGGTGCTGGGGCTCGGACTCAGGGGCTGAGAGATCGTGACCTGAGCCGAAGCCGGACTTAACCGACTGAGCCCCCCAAGGCGCCCCCAAAGTGGGATTTTGAAATGCCGGGTCCGCAGGAGGGTTGAATGGCGAAGCCTTGAATTGAAGCCTTGAATGGCGAAGGCTCGTGCCTGCTGGGAATAGCGCGACCCTTCCAGAGGCACCTGTGGGTGCAAAGGACAGAGGCGGCAGGCGAAGGTGCAGGGGGCTCCCCGACTGAGCACGTGGTGCCTTTTCCCGTGCCCACGCCCCGGTGTGCACACACCCACTCCCAGTCCTCCATCCTTACCCCCACGTGTCCTTCCACACAGTGCCCCCATCTTACGGTGCTCCCTGTGAATCCCCGCACGTGCAGCAGGAGCCTCCAATCTCTTTGCTTTTAGACCCTCACTGATTCCTCCAACGTGGAGCAGTCGCTCATGCTCTTTAAGGGATTAATTCACCAAGAGCTTCCACATCATCAAATTCATAATTAAGGGTTTTGCACATACTACGCCACAATCTGACCTTCACAGTGTGAAGTGTGATGGTAGTAAAACCTTCCGGACAAGAGGTGCGCCTTGCGGGGGGTGGGACCAACACCTGCCCCCTGTGGGGGTCAGCAGGCACCGCCCCTGACCTCTCTCCCACTCTGTGGGGCCTGCCTTTGTCCCCTCTCTGCTCCCAGCCAGGGGCCCCTCCGGGTTGAGGCTGGAGCCCAGCCTGGCCCGTGGGGAAACAGGGCTGTGCCCGAGGAGAGCGGTTCCAGGGGGCGGGTGGGGAAGCGTGATAAAAATTGCACCGGGCCCTGGCTCAGCAGGACCGGAGGAGGTGAGCGAACGGCTGGCTCGCAGTCAGGGGTTGATCCCGCCCCGGGCGTCTGTCGGTTGATCCGCTCCGTCCGTCACGGGCACTTCAGGGACGTCTGAGTATACTGTGGACACTGCGGGTGAGTGATGTGCAACCGTGGAAAAGTCAAAAAGCGATGTAAATCCAATTCGGACTGGGGTTCATAGGATGTTAGGGCAGGAAGGGTTTTGGAAATTAGTTACGCCCAGAACTTTTCTACCGTGGTCTTGCCGGGTAACCCCGGCCGTGTGGGGACCCTCACTGCCCGGGCAGGTGCCTCGGTTCTGTGAATGGCTTGTGTTCTGGGGGAGAGCAAGTGTATGAGTCCAGGCTCTGGGGCTGGATGTGGTGGCGTAGCCTGGGTTCGAGAGCTGGTTCCACGCCTGGAGGTCCGTGTGACGCTGGATAAGCTGCTACTTGACCTCTCGGAGCTTCGGCTTCTTCTCCGCAACGGGAGCAGGGCCACACACGCCTGTTCTGGTTGTTAGGAGAAATCGACGACGGTAATGAAAACTACGAATGGCCGGAAACCGAGTACTTGCTCTCTGCCTGTAGTAATCACTGAGTTTTGTTAGAGAGGAGAAGCCCGAAGCTCAGAGAGGTTGACTCGCCCAGAGTCACAGCGGGCCATCAGTGGCACCAGGGCTGGATTCTCACCGGGGCGACCATCTCGACCACGGCGCTCTCCTGCTTCTCATCATGGGCAGCAAAATATCAGTAACTATAATTTATTGAGCATTTACTCTATGGCAGGCACTGTGCTAAGAGCTTTACACGGATTATTGTAAAGCAGGCCGCCCACCCCCGTAACCCCATCCTATGTCGGTCCGTGGCCTCGTTTCTCTGAGTTGTGGCATGTTACTGCTTTCCTTTTAGAGATTAGAAAACCAGGGCCCGGCAACCTTGGTGAAGGTCTGGTCGGTGGTAAGTTGGGAATTGAATTGGAACCAGCCGTCGCGCGATCTCTCTTGCAGGAGATCTGGCGCGGCGGGGGGGGGGGGGGGGGGGGGGGGGGGGGGGGCGCTTCCAGAACCTTCGACATGTAAGGCAGCTCAAAGCCCTGTGCTCAGGAGGCCCTTGTACTCGGTGTAGCGTCTGCCTTTGCTGCCTAAGAATTTGTTACCATTTACCTTCGAACTTGGCTTGTGGAAGTTGAGCTCCATAGCACAATGCAGCATGGGCGTGAGTAGGGACAGTAAGCTGGGGGGCGGTGTGCACATGGGGGGCGGCGTGCACAGAGGGGCCAGTGCGCAAACAGCAGGTGGCTCTGCGTGCGTGTGCATGCCCTGGGGCAGTTAGGGGTACCACAAAGCCCCGAGGAGGTGGCTAGGCCCGAACCCGCGCCCAGATTCCTGGCAGCAGCCCTGGGTGTGGAGGCGGCTGCAGGAGACAGCGAGTCCCACATGGGGGCAATGTCAAGACCAGGGGTGGAAGGCGGTCTTGCTCATCGTCCCCGGCAATGAGGCATCCGCACAAATAGTAAATCTCCCATCTGAGCACCGGAAGAGACGGCCCGTTCTCAGGCGGTGAACCTTGTCAGCAAATTATTAGGCAAAGTGCACACGCCATTGCAACCAAGCACATCCAAGAGTTATTAGAATTCCTCAAAGATTTATTGCTGCTGGCTGTGAGAGCTGCTCTTGTGTTGCAGAGCCAACAGTCACAGGCTTGGAAACAGAAATTAAATTTAAAGATTGTTGCACTGGATGGAGGGGCGCCTGGGTGGCTTAGGTAGTTAAGCGTCTGACTTCAGCTCAGGTCATGATCTCGCGGTTTGTGAGTTCAAACCTTACCTTGGGCTCTCTGCTGTCAGCACGGAGCCTGCTTGGTATCCTCGGTCTCCCTCTCTCTCCACCCCTCTCCCATTCCTTCTCTCGTACTTTCTCTCTCTCTCTCTCTCTCAAAAATAAAATAAACATTTAAAAAAATGAAATATTTTTGCACTGGATGGAAAAAACACGTTTCAGTCATAGTTTCATGTGAACCAATTATTAGTGAGGAAAACAACTTAAAAATTATTTTTGGGGCACCTAGGTGGCTCAGTGGCTCAGTTGGTTAAGCGTCTGACTCTTGGTTTCAGCTCAGGGCACGATCTCACAGTTTGTGAGTTCGAGCCCCAAGTCGGGCACTACAATGACAGTGTGCAGCCTGCTTGGGATTCTCTCTCTCCCTCTCTCTCACTCTCTCTCTGCCCCTCTCCTGCTCACGCTGTTTCTGTCTCTCTCAAAATAAAAAAATAGGGGCGCCTGGGTGGCGCAGTCGGTTAAGCGTCCGACTTCAGCCAGGTCACGATCTCGCGTTCCGTGAGTTCGAGCCCCGCATCAGGCTCTGGGCTGATGGCTCAGAGCCTGGAGCCTGTTTCCGATTCTGTGTCTCCCTCTCTCTCTGCCCCTCCCCCGTTCGTGCTCTGCCTCTCTCTGTCCCAAAAATAAATAAACGTTGAAAAAAAAAATTTAAAAAAAAAATAAACTTAAAAAAATTATTTTGCCCCTTATAATTGAAGATATAGTGACAGAATACACCAGCAGGCATTCTGAATTATGAACAAATTATGAAGGACAGTTTGGTTCCTTGTACAACCTCCACAAGTTATAGGAAATGTCAGAGAAAATCTTAAAATGCCATTGTACACATTTGCACTTAAAATTAAATATAGACCTACATGCATCTGGATTGTATCAGGAGTTAATGTTTTTAGAAAAATCGTTCCAGGAAGTTTATCAGCTTGTTACTAAAAACTGTGTTTAGAAATAATTTATCAGCAATGTATCTTAATGAAAGCAAAAAAAAAATGTATTCTAGTGTTGTTATAGTCTATAATATACTTTAAAATATTTATTTATTTATTTATTTATTTATTTATTTATTTATTTATTTATTTATTTATTTATTTTCAGAGAGAGAGCATGAGCAGGGGAGGAGCAGAGAGAGAGGGAGAGAGAGAATCCCCCCTCCCTCTGCCAGCACAGAGCCTGACTCGGGGATCAAACTCACAAACCACGAGATCGTGACCTGAGCCGAAATCCATTTGTGAACACTTACCTGACTAAGCCACCCAGGCACCCAGAGTTATTTTCTTAAAGGTTTTTTCTGGGACATACAATGTCTTAACCTAAAAGATTTATGCTACTTTAATTCCAGTGAAAGACACAAACTTTATTCCTATATGGCTGTATTACCTCTTCCATTTTTGTGCTATTATCATTAGTTGGCCGTATATTTGTGGGTCCATTTCTGGATTCTCTGTTCTATTCCATTGGTCTGTGTGTCTGTTTTTGTGCCAATACCAGACTGTCTTGATGATTCCAGCTTTATAATATAGGCTCAAGTCCAGGACTGTGATGCCTCCTGCTTTGGTTTTCTTTTTCAACATTACTTTGGCTATTCGGGGTCTTTTGGGGTTCCATACAAATTTTAGGATTGTTTGTTCTAGCTCTGTGAAGAGTGCTGGTGCCATTTTGATTGGGATTGCATTGAATGTGTAGATTGCTTTGGGTAGTATTGACATTGTAACAATATTTGTTCTTCCTATCCATGAGCATGGGATATTTTTCCATTTCTTTGCATCTACTTCAATTTTTTTCAGAAGCTTTCTAGACTTTTCAGCATACAGGTATTTTACCTCTTTGGTTGGGTTTATTCGCAGTTATTTTATGGTCCCTGGTGCAATTGTAAATGGGATCGATTCCTTGGTATCTCTTTCTGTTGCTTCATTATTGGTGTGTAGAAATGCAATAGATTTCTGTACATTGATTTTGTATCCTGTGACTTTGCTGAATTCATGTATCTGTTCTAGCAATTTTTTGGTGGAGTCGTTTGGGTTTTCCATGTAGAGTATCATGTCATCTGTGAAGAGTGAAAGTTTGACTTCCTAACTTTGCCAGTTTGGATGCCTTTTATTTCATTTTGTTGTCTGATTGCTGAGGCCGGGACTTACAACACTACGTTGAACAACAATGGTGAGAGTGGACATCCCTGTCGTGTTCCTGATCTCAGAAAGAAAGCTCTCAGTTTTTCCCCATTGGGGATGATATTAGCTCTGGGCTTTTATATATGACCTTTATGATATTAAAGTATGTTTCTTCTATCCTGACTTTCTTGAGGGATTTTTATTAAGAAACGATGCTGTATTATGTCAAATGCTTTTTCTGCATCTATTGACAGGATATGGTTCTTATCCTTTCTTCTATTCATGTGATCTATCATGTTGATTGATTTGTGAATATTGAACCGGCCTTGCAGCCCAAGAATGAATCCTGCTTGATCATGGTGAATAATTCTTTTAATATACTGTTGACTTAGATTTGCTAGTATCTTGTTGAGAACTTTTGCATCCATGATCATCAGGGCTATTGGCCTGTAATTCTCCCTTTTAGTGGGGTCTTTGTGTAGTTTGGGAATCAAGGTAATGCTGGCTTCATATAATTTGTCTAGAAGCTTTATTTCTGTTTCTATTTTTTGGAGCACCTTGAGAATAGGTATTCACTTTGCTTTAAATGTCTGGTAGAATTCTCCTTGGAAGCCATCTGGCCCAGGACTCTTATTTGTTGGGAGATATTTTATAACTGATTCAATTTCTTCACTGGTTATGGGTCTGTTCAAATTTTCTATTTCTTCCCATTTGAGTTTCAGTAGTGTGTGGGTGTCTAGGAATTTGTCCATTTCTTCCAGATTGTCCAGTTTGTTGGCATATAATTTTGCATAGTACTCTCTAATAATTGTTTGTATTTCTGTGGTGTTAGTTGTGATCTGTCCTCTTTAATTTGTGATTTTATCTATTTGGGTCCTCTTCTTTTTGAGACATCTGGCTAGGGGTTTATCAATTTTGTTTATTTTTTTTTTTTAAAAACCCAGCTCTTAGATTCATTGATCTATTCTACTATTTTTTTTTTTTGAGGTCTATGTTGTTTATTTTTGCTCTAATCTTTATTATTTCTTTTCTTCTTCTGGTTTTGGGCTTTCTTTGCTGCTGTCTTTCTAGTTTCTTTAGGTGTGAAGTTACGTTATGTATATGGGACCTTTTTTGCTTCTTGAGATAGGGCTGGACTCCAAAGTGTTTTCCTCTTAGGACTGCCTTTGCTGTATCCCAAAGAGTTTGGACTATTGTGTTTTCATTTTCATTTGCTTCCATATATTTTTTAATTTCTTCTTTAATGTCCCTGTTGACCCATTCATTCTTTTTTTAAAAATTATTTTTAATGTTTATTTATTTTTGAGAGAGAGAGAGAGAGACAGCATGAGTGGGGGAGGGGCAGGGAGAGAGAGACACAGAATCTGAAATAGGCTCCAGGCTCTGAGCTTTCAGCACAGAACCCAATGCAGGGCTTGAACTCATGAACCGTGAGATCATGACCTGAGCTGAAGTCGGATGCTTAACTGGCTGAGCCATCCAGGCGCCCCTCATTCGTTCTTTAGTAGGGTGTTCTTTAACCTCCATGTATTTGGGGGCTTTCCATAGTTTTTCTTGTGGTTGATTTCAAGTTTCATAGTGTTGTGATCTGAAAATATGCATTGTATGATCTCAATTATTTTATATTTGTTGAGGACTGTTTGTGACCCAGCATATGATGTATTTTGGAGAATGTTCCATGTGCACTTGAGAAGAATGTGTATTCTGCTGCTTTTGGATGAAAAGTTCTGAATATACCTGTTAAATCCATCCGGTCCAATGTGTCATTCAGAACCATTGTTTCCTTACTGATTTTCTGCCTACATGATCTGTTCATTGTTGTAAGTGGAGTACTAAATTCTCCTACAATTACAATGATCTCCTACAATTACAAATGATCTATACATTTGTTTATGTTTGCGATTAATTGATTTATATATTTGTGTTTCCACATTGGGGGCATAAACATTTATAATTGTTAGCTTTTCTTGATGGATAGACCCCTTCGTTATGATATAATGCCCTTCTTCATCTCTTGTTACCATCTTGTTTTAAAATCTAGTTTGTCTGATATAAATATGGCTACTTCTTCTTTTTTTTTTGATATCTATTAGCATGATAGATGGTTCTCCATCCCCTCACTTTCAATCTGCAGGTGTTCTCCCATCTAAAATGAGTCTCTTAGAGGCAGCATATCGATGGATCATTTCTTTTATCCATTGTGATACCATATGTCTTTGGAATGGGGCATATAGTCCATTTACATTCAGAGTGATTATTGAAAGATGTGGGTTTAGTGCCATTGTATTATTTGTACCTTTCCTGTTTGTGGTGATGTCTCCGGTCCTTTGTAGTCTTTGCTGCTTTCCACTCACAGAGTCCCCCTTAGGATCTCCTGCAGGGCTGGTTTAGTGGTCATGAACTCCTTCAGTTTTTATTTGTCTGCGAAAGCCTTTATCTCTCCTTCTATTCTGAATGACAGCTTTGCTGTATAAAGACTTCTTGGCTGTATAATTTTCCTATGCAGCACATTGAATATTTCCCGTCACTCCCTTCTGGCCTGCCAAGTTTCAGGGGACAGGTCTGCTATGACCCTCATGTGTCTACCTTTGTAGGTTAAAGCCTGTTTGTCCCTAGCTGCTTTCAGAATTCTCTTTTTATCTTTGTATTAGGCCGGTGATATGTCATGGTGGTGACCTGTTTTGGTTGATTTGGAAGGAGTTCTCTGTATCTTCTGGACCTGAATATCTTTTCTTTCCCCAGATTAGGGAAGTTTTCAGCTATAATTTGTCCAAATAAACCTTTTGCCCCTTTCTTTCTCTCTTCCTCTCCTGAAACTCCTATGATACAAATATTATTTCATTTCATTGAATCATTTAGGTCTCTAATTCTCCCCTCATGGTCTCGTAATTTCTTTTCCCTCTTTTGTTCAGCTTCATAATTTTATCTCCTATTCACCTGTTCTCTCCTCTGCTTCTTCCATCCTCGTTGTCACCATATCTAGTTTATTTTGCACCTCATTTACAACATTTCTTTTTTTTTTAATTTTTTTTTCAACGTTTATTTATTTATTTTTGGGACAGAGAGAGACAGAGCATGAACGGGGGAGGGGCAGAGAGAGAGGGAGACACAGAATCGGAAACAGGCTCCAGGCTCTGAGCCATCAGCCCAGAGCCTGACGCGGGGCTCGAACTCCCGGACTGCGAGATCGTGATCTGGCTGAAGTCGGACGCTTAACTGACTGCGCCACCCAGGCGCCCCATACAACATTTCTTAATTCATCCTGTTTCTTAGGTCTTTGATCTCTCAAACAATAAATTCTCTGCTGCCTTCTATGCTTTTTTTCAAATCTTAGGACTATTATTCTAAATTCCTGTTCAGATATGTTTATATCTGTTTTGAGCAATTCTCTGGCTGTCATTTCTTCCTGGAAGTCCTTTTGAGGAGAATTCTTCTGTTTCATCGTTTTGGCTAGGTTTCTGTCTTTTATGTGTTTTAATAGCTTGTTATGCGTCTTGCACCTGTGAGCACTACTATATCAAAAAGGGGTCATACGCTGTCCGGGGCCTGGCCCTTCAGGAAGTGTTTTTGCAGTGTGTTGCATGCTCTCTGGTATTGTGACTCTGGTTGCTTTATCTCTGTACTCGTAGTGGTGGATTGTTTGGACCTTGTACCAGCTGTGCTTTGATTTGTTCATTGAAGTAACCCTGGAAAAAAGTAAAAAAGGGAAAGGGGAACTTATCCTATCCAAAGAGAAAAATGAAAAGGGTGAAAAAAGAAGACCAGGCAGAGACTCAAAGAAACTATAAGACTTAATCCAGGGAGAGAGAGAGAGAGGAAAATAAAGAAGACAGAGATATAGAAAAGGTGTAAAAAGAGGAGAGGAAAAATGCCTGATTAAACAACCAGAACAGAGAAAGAAAGAGAAAATAAAAAATAGATATATGTAGTAAGAATTGACCAAAAATCAAATCTGAAACTATGAGCCTGATTCCAAAGGGAAGAAAAAACAAAAAAAAAAAAAAGAGGGTAGAAAGAAAAAGAAGGGAAAAGAGAAGAGAAGGAAAGAAAAGAATAGAGGGAAAAAAACCCCAAAATAATAAATAATTTTAAAAAATAGACTAACATACAAAACCGAAGGACAGTTGCCTGTTGGTGCCAGGGACCGGTGGCTGTGCAGGTCTGGAGGACAGGCCCATCTGGTTTGGTCAATGTCAGTCCCACTGGGGCGGATAAGCAGTTACCAGGCACAGAAGGGCGGTACTTGGTGTAAGCAGGTCCTGCCACCGCTAGGGGCCGCTGTCTTGCTCCCTGAAGCCCCACCATGTTGGTGATGGGGAGAAAATGGTGGCACCCCGATCTCTCCTCCCAGGACCAGGTGTCTCAAACTACACTGTCCAGGCAGTCCTCACAGAGTAGCGCCGACGGCCAGCTTGTCCTGCTCCAGTCTCCAGCGCCTCCTAGGTACTCGCTGGGATCCAAATCACGATGTCTTAAAGGACCCCACACTGTGTGGACCGGATTCTGGGCTAGCACAACTCGCTCAGCCGACAAAGGGCCTCAGGCTGGCCCTGCGGAGTCTTTGGTCCGTGGGAGGGCAATCTACCCTCTTCCCACGGCACTCAAGGAAGGGGACTGCTCTTCCAGTTTGCCCCTGAGATCACTACCACTCCCAGCGGCCGGCTCCCCTCATTCTACCCCCACCCCCAGGTGCACACACATGGCAGTGGCTTGGGTTGAAAGTCGCTCACCCCTGAAAACTCTTACCTTCAGCTCCTGAGGCTGTTTGCAAAGTAGAAACTCCATATTTCTCGTTCCCCAGTCCGTGGTCTTCTTGTCCAAACACAATACCACACTTGCACCGCCTCTCTTTCTCTTCCTTTTGTCTCTCCACAGAAGGGGTCCCCTCCCCTCCATGCATATGCTGCCCACCTCTTTATCTTTTCCAACTTGCATACATGCACCTTGATCCCACCAGGCAGCCTGTATTCCTGGGTGTTCCCAGTGTTCTGACCTCAATACCACTGTATTTGGGGGAGGAGGGAAATCCCAGTCCCCCTACTTCTCTGCCATATTAACTCCAACCCGGTATTTTTTTTTTTTCTTACCATCCATATGCCCCTAGTATGGGGGGCTTTCCTGGGCCAACTCTGCTTTCATTCTGAATGCACTTGAAGACCATCCTTAGCATTCGATGTTAACAGCATTATCTAAGACAAGTCTGTCTCCACAGGAGGCCAAGTGATACAGTGTGAATGGATAAGAAAGATAATCCTTCTCACATAACTTACAAGAAAACGCAATAAAAATTCCCCACTTCAGGAGTTGGTCCTCAGCCCAAAATTTCCTCTGCTCTCTAATTAGCTTATTATAGTTTTCTTTCTCCACATCATTTCTCAAGAACCCCAATGTCCTGGATCATTCAGGCCTCAACTAAGACTTGCATACCCAAGTGACCCAAAGACCAGTAGAGAGCCTCGCTGGAAGAATCTGCTGTTCTCAGTCTTGCCTTTTTGTTCAGGTGTTCTCATTCCTTATTCCAAGAAGTTTCTAATATTCCTTCCAGAAAAAGCATGTTCCAGCCTTAGGTATAATTCTTCTTAGAAAAGACATTCTCCATTTTCTTCCTGGCTTTTCCATTTACTTTTCATTGTTCTTCTTCCAAATTCTCCCAACTCTCCTGTTTCCTTTTTCTCTTGCTGCATTGTTTGTGAGTCAAAAGTGCATTCATTAATTTCAAAAATATTTATACTTTACCCTTAGGTTTTCAATAAAGATTTATTGCAAGAATGAGCCCTAAATAGATATTTTTAAGGATAGGAAGGAATCTAGATAATTTAGTCATTAACTGTTGATTTTCAGAAATGGGAAAGTCCATTTTCACGAGTCAAAGCAAGAGTCATTTGATCCTGCGCAGCTGTTGCTATTAGAAAGTTCTTTCTTATGTTAAGCCAAGATCTGTGTCTTTTCCAGTATCAAGGAAAGGAAAGACTTACTTTTGAGAATGAACTTTTGTAAGAGAATGTGCTCTCATTTCCTAAAGCCCATGGAAGATTCTAGATATCTCTTGCAGAATCATCAAAAACTTCTCATATCTCCTCAGCCTTTAAATTTTTTTCAAGCATTTAAAAATGGGTAATTCATTACTTAAATACCGTTGTCCAATATTTTAAAAATGTTTAACATTAAAATTTTTTTTAATGTTTATTTATTATTTGGAGAGAGAGAGACAGAGTGAGAGCGAGGAAGGGGGCAGAGACAGAGGGAGACACAGAATCCGAAGCAGGCTCCAGGTTCTGAGCTGTCAGCACAGAGCCTGGAGCAGGGCTCAAACTCACGGACTGCGAGATCATGACCTGAGTCGAAGTCAGACGCTCAACTGACTGAGCCACCCAGGTGTCCCTAATGTTTAAACTTTTTGACTATTCTTTATTTCATTAGGTTAGAAACATTTCTTTAAGAGTAACTTCCAATTATTATATTATGCTGAAAAAATCAATCCTCGCTTCCAAAGATGGACAGGTCCAAACGAATCTTTGCTTCCCCCAGATGACATACCCACGAAGTGCTTTAAGTACCGTGATCGTGTGAGATGAGACCTCACGTGAAAAGTGTTGCAGTAACCAGGGTTTTTTTTTTTTTTTGCAAACTTGATGAAGAAAAATTTTTTTAGACATGATCAGTTCAGTTTTGTGGCTTTTTGGGGACAGATCTCATGAGTACATGTGAAGATTTGGAAGAGTTACGTAGACAGCTATTATATATTCTGAAAGTTCAAAGTTACTGAAATAGGAAGAAAAAGTGCGATGCCCACTAGGGAGTCTTTTTAGGTTCAACTCAACATTCAGACTCAGAAGACAGACATGGGTGGGAGTCTACTCAGTGGGTATGAGAAGGAACGTCAGGAGCCAGTGGGCAGTGACAGGCATTCCTCTGGTTTGAATGGGGGACGGGGGTGGGTAGGCCTTACAGCATTCAACATACATGTCCAGGGAACTTCTCCTCAGATGCCAGCTCAAGTGCAAGGAGACTCACACAGGGCAAGTGCGGGACCTGCCCAGGCATTAAAGCTTCATGCTCCATAGGGCCCATAACTTCATGGGCTTAGACGCCATGAACCCAGTGACCAACTCCATGAACCCGGTGACCAGAACCCCCTGGTTTAGGAAAGCCCAAAGTGTGGCGTCCTTCCCCATCAAGTACTTATAATTTATTTATAACTCCTCTCGATCTGATGCAAGTTACCAATTGGTGGTCCTTTCTATCATAAGCAATGTTGCTTGCAAACATATTTGACATTTGACTCTTACCAGGTTACCCGGGGAACAGAGGTAGGAAGTTAACCTAAGAGAAAATTCTCTTGCAGAAAAGCAAAGGTTTTGTTAACCTTCTCCCCATGATACATAAACACAAATGAAAGGTAACAGAGGAGTGGACCATACGGCTTCTCAATATCATAAATCTAATAGATAAGTCGCTGAGTGAACTTCCAACAACATTAACCAGGAAATAGGCAAAACCCGGCCACACCAAAGCCTCTGTGTGGCTAACAGCTGTCAAAAGGTCCTGTATCTTATTTGGTGACTATCTTATTCGCCACTACTTTTCTACTATCATAGATGTAGATACACAGGACATATGTGTTGAATGAGTGCATAAAGGAATAGATTCAACTTAGAAGCACAAGGATTCATTCTTGGCTGAATGAATCAAAGCTGACAGAACAGGCCTTCTGACACCTGAGTGAGGAGGTGTGGCCCAATTTACTTAGAGATAAATGGCCCTTCAAAAGCCACGGCTGGGTGTCAACCTAGTTAGACAAAAATATGTTCATGCCCCTGAGGCACTAAAGAAGGGTTAAATAATTCTTTGAATATTTGTTTTAAGAAGACAGGGAGGTAGAGGGGTGCCTGGGTGGCTCAGTCGGTTAAACATCCAGCTTCGGACCAGGATTTGTTTGTCAAAATAAATAAACATTAAAAAAATTAAAAACAAGAAGGCAGAGAGGTGTCAACATTTTAAAAGATAACTAAGACAATTGCAAATTAAAAGACAGTTGAAAGAGCATTCATTTTCGTGAAAATCTTGCATTTGGGAATTTTTATTCCTTTGTTAATTCCAAATTTTTTCTCTAGTTTGTTCATATCAAGTTAAACTCCTTTCTTTGTATAAATGTAGAAATATTATGTCTCACATAATGGGATAAATCTTCTATACTGAGTGCCCCCTCTTTGGTTAACACAATACATATTTTATTTGAAATTTCATGTTTTGGTTTTAACATGACTCACTAGCTCTTGTACCTGGTAGACTGATGGTCGGTGATCATGGTTCAAGATCCATTCCAAAGCCAGAAGGTGTTATTAAGAGTGTTTGCCAGGGGCGCCTGGGTGGCTCAGTCGGTTAAGCCGCTGACTTCGGCTCAGGTCATGATCTCGCGGTCCATGAGTTCGAGCCCCGCGTCGGGCTCTGTGCTAACAGCTTAGAGCCTGGAGCCCGTTTCAGATTCTGTGTCTCCCTCTCTCTCTGCCCCTCCCCTGTTCATGTTCTGTCTCTCTCTGTCTCAAAAGTAAATAAACGTTTAAAAAAAAAAAAACTGGTAGTGTATAGATGTCTAAAGTATCCTTTTTTTTCCTTATGGAGTAAAGAACTTAGGAATTTTTCAGCACATCTAGATGCAAACAAACATGATTAGTTATGAGTTTATCGAATAAGCAGATTCAATCCCACTAAGGACGTTGGTATGATCACCCAACTCCAGTAGGGATTAATAGGCAACACAAATAAGTCTTCGCTTTGAGGTAAATGGTATTTTTCTTCATTACAAAACTAATGTGTGTCTTTAAATCTGGTGTCGAAAAATTATCAGCCTAAAACACTGATTTACAGGGTCATTACTTTTAATCACCCCCCTTTTAAAAAGTGTCATATATTTCTATTTAAAAATTAAATTCAGGTCGATTTGCATTAATGTTTTTGTAAATACATCATATTCACTGAATTCATTGGAATGGCTGTGACGTCCTCATGTACTGAACTAAATAATGATAGGAAAAACTGCATATGTAGTGTGAATAGCTAGAAAAATCATCAGTGTGCTAACCATGTGCCAGGAATACGGTTGGCACCGTTGAAAGCCTCAGTAACCATTGGTGAACAGGAATGCTGTAGCATGGGGAGGAGCTCTAGATAGTCTATCCTCATAACAGTTTATTTTTTTACCACATTTGGGGCTTCAGCTCTGGGTGTCCCACGTTTCAGGCTGAATTTCATTTGCTTTCTCTCTTCCTCTGAAAGAAGCCACACAAATATCCACCCCAACATACTCAGCAAGGACCGTCATCATATTTGGAGATATTTTTCTGGAGAAATGAAAGCAAAAAAATATATCATAATCCTTGAAGAGGAGTCAAAAAGAGGTCTTTGCAAAGATTGCTTTTTTAAGATTTATTTATTTTTTATTTATTTTTGGGAGAGTGCAAGTGAGGGAAGGGCAGAGAGAGGGGGACAGAGGATCCGAAGCAGGCTGTGCCCTGACGGGATGACAGCACAGAGCCTGATGTGGGGCTCCAACCCACAAGCCGAGAGATCATGACCTGAGCTGAAGTCGGATGCTCAACAGACTGAGCCACCCAGGCGCTGCACAAAGATTGCTTTTAAATTACCCGGTGTGAGTTGTCAGTGATTCATGCTGTGGATGTGTCGCTCAATGACAGGGATAAGTGTGGTCCGAGGAGCTTTGAAAAATCCCGACGCTCTGGCCACAATTTTCCGGTATATTACACTCACATAGTCTGTGGAAAGACTCGTGCACCCTTAGCAGCTGGGACCAACAAATGGTGGCAAAAACTAGTCTGAAAACCATACTGAAAGCGGAACTTTTCAGGGGGGCAGGTCCCGGGCATTTGTAGTTTTAAATATGTCCCAAGTGGTTCCAACAGGCACCCTTGCTTTAGTTCCTTGAAGACAGACGAACTGTACCTCTAGCTCATGGCACACACAGGCACTTGATTGAATGTTAGGTTTTTGTCCTGTATCCTCTCTAGAGAAGAGAGGGCATCTGGGCCGAATCCATCTACAAATAAATACTCTGGAACTCATAGAGTTAGGTGCCTTGCATGAAGGTGTGGGTGTTCTTTCACTAAATGAAACGAGGAAATTGCTAAATATCCTTAATATTCTCCTGGCAATGTACTTAGTTGTTTTTTTTTTTAATCTTTCACTTTCAAAACAAAATTCCCCATGAGTTGAACTAAAAGAATTCACCAAAAAGAAAAAAAATGAGGGAAGGGGGTGTTTGTTTGTTTCTGTTGAAAGAAACCATTTGTGCTCTATAAGGAATAGTTGCTAAATTTTGTCAGCGTCTGGAGTAACAATAGTCCAATAAATTGTCCCCGTGCTATGAAAGTACTAACTCTTATCATTTAAAAATGTAAAGTTGCTTTCTGGGAAAAGAGGTAGCAATGATGGGGCATTTTGTTCAAAAATAACCAAATGCACATTAAAAAATAAGTGTATTTGTGTTGACAAAGTGAGAGAGCATGAGCAAGCTGGGGAGGGGCAGAGAGAGAAGGAGAGAGAGAATCCCAAGCAGGCCCTGTGCTGTCGGTGTGGAGTCCAACGCGGGGCTCGATCTCACAAATAGTGAGATCATGACCTGAGCAGAAATCAAAAGTCAGGCACTTAACCGACTGAGCCACCCAGGTGCCCCCAAAATGTACATCTTATATACTTACACAAAATTGTATGTCAATTATATTTTAATAACTCTGGGAAAAAATTTATCTACTCATTCTTGTTTCTTTCACCTGCTACCGTTTTAGGATTATTAATCTTTCTTTTCCTGGAGACTTTGTTTTCAACTTTTATGTACATAAGCACTCCAAGTTTACAAAAGCCATCATTTAACATCACTGCCTTCTTTGCTATCAGGCCATCTTCTCTGGGCAGGCCACATTCATTCTGTGAGTTTGACAGTGTAGCTTTAGTTCTCCCCATTCTGGGGAGGCTAACATTATATTATAGATATAACATTATATTCAGGTATCAGAAAAAGTCTCTTAGCAAATGTGAAAGTCTTATTTCTGCTTTCATCATTTGAACCTCTTCCTCCCATTCAAGGCTGTTCTCGTGGACCAGACATACTTTCTTATCTGCTTTACTTGGTTATCTACTCATCTGTCAAGAAGATAAGAGGGGAAGTGATTAAATGAATTATAGTACATTCATCCCAATAACAGGACATAGCCAACCCAAATCATGCCTTAGAACAATATTTAGCGGCATAAGAAAAGTCTCTTAATGTATAAAAATGTGTCTACTTCTGTACCAGCACACATTTACCAGAAGGACTAAAATTAAAAAGACTGCCAACAACATACATTGATAGGTTGGGGAGCAAGTGGAATATAGAATGGGAATGTACATGATATAACTTTGGAAAAGTTCTGATTGTTTCTTACCCTGTGACCCAACAATTCCCTTCTAGGTATTTGATCCAAGAGAAATAAAAACACGTGTTTACAAATATTCCTGGTAAAATGTATATACGTGTGTGTGTGTGTGTGTATATAAACACATATACATATACATGTATATATATACATATATATACATGTATATGTATATATATATATAGTCTCTTTATGTATATAAAGTCTCTTTACTCATTTAGATGGAGTTTTTTAATATGTTTGTTAGCTTTCATCATGCTGGCATGAATTGCCTCTTCCTATCTTTTGTATCTCTTTATATACTAAGGCTGATAATTCTATGTTCTATATATTAAAAATATTGTCTCCCAATTTGTTATTTCATTTTAGTTTAAATATATTGCATATTTGGCACAGTATTTAAGAGTACAGACTATATATTCATTTAAATTTTTTTTTATTTTTATTGTTTTAGTTTTATTTTAAAGGGAGGGAAAGAGTGAGTGCAAGCAGGGAAGATGGGCAGAGGGAGAGAGAGAGAGAAAGAGAGAGAGAGAGAGAGAGAGAGAGAGAGGGAGAGAGAGAATCTTAAGAAGGTTCCATGCCCAGCATGGAGCCCACTGCAGGGCTCAATCCCATGACCCTGGGATCATGACCTGTGCCGAAATCAAGAGTCTGACGCTCAACTGACTGAGCCACCCAGGTGTCCCCAGACTGTATATTTAGAATGCCTGGGTGAGAATCTGGAATCCAGCTCTTAGGGAGTATATAGCTTTGAGTGAATTACTGAATTGCTCTGTGCCTCAGTTCACTCACCCATAAAAGGGAGGTAATAATAGTATTTACTTCACATGGTTCTTAGAATTAAATGAGAGGACACATGGAAAGTGCTTGGTCCGATCTCCAGAAAGTCATGAGTACTCAATAATTATGAGAAATATATTGTCAGGGTGGCTGGGTGGCTCCGTCTGACTCTTGATTTTGGCCCAGGTCCTGATCTCACCGTTTGTGAGTTCCAGCCTCGCATTGGCCTCCGCGCTGACAGCAGAGAGCCTGCTTGGGATTCTCTCTCCCTCTCCCTGCCCCTCCCCGGCTCATGCTCTCTCTCTCTCAAAACAAATAAAGAAAACAAAAAAGGGGGAAAAAAAAGAAAAACAGTGTCATTCTGCTGTATTTGTGTTACTGATTAGTTGGGAGGGTGCAAAATGGGCCATAAAATTCACCTTCTGACTTCCTTGGGCGCACACCGGCACAACTCAGATTTTCAAAATGTATAAACTTACACAAGTGCATATATTTGTGTATATATATAGAAATTTATTATAACTTTTGCTGATATAAAGTGTGCATAGTATGTGATTTATCAAATATTGTAAATTCCATATAGTCAGTTGCTTCTCATAAAATACTTTTGTTGCTTTTTTGCTATATTACTGTATCACCTATAATATTCTGCTCTATCGATATGCAACATTTTGGTTACCCATTCATTAGCTTACAAATATTTGGATTGTTTTTACCTTTGTAGCTGTCATGAGTAATGCTGTATGAACATTTGCATACAGGTTTTTGTGGAGATTTATGTTTTCATTTCTCCTGGGTATACTCCTAAGAGTGAGATGACTGGGCCATGTGGTAACTCCACGTTTCACATTTTGAGGAACTGTAAAACTATTTTTCAAAGCAACCACACCAATTTACAACCCCCCCTAGCAATATGTGAGGGTTCTAATTTTTCCATATCTTCACCAACTTTGTTATTGTCTGTGTTGTTGATTATAGCCATCCTAGTTGATGTTGAAGGGTTATCTCATTAAAAAAAATTTTTTTAAATGTTTATGTTTAATTTTGAGACACAGAGAGACAGAGCATGAGCGGGGGAGAGGCAGAGAGAGAGGGAGACACAGAATCCGAAGCAGGCTCCAGGCTCTGAGCTGTCAGCACAGAACCCGATGTGGGGCTTGAACTCATGGACAGCGAGACCATGACCTGAGCTGAAGTTGGATGCTTAACTGACTGACCCACCCAAGTGCCCCAGTAAGTTTTGGTATTGGGAAGTGTGACTCATTACAACTTTATTATTTTGCAAGATTGTTTTGGCTTTCTGTATCCCTTGCATTTCCATATAAATTTTAGAATTAGCTCACCAATACATGTAAAAAAGGCAACTGGGATTCTAATAGGAATATCATTGAATCTGTAGATCAATTTGGAGGGTATTTGCATCTTAACAATAGTATGCCTTCCAATCCATGAACTTGGAATGTCTTTCCATTTATTTAAAGTCTTTTAACATCTCTTTCAAACATATTTTATAATTTTCAGGGTATGTTTTGCCCTCCTCTTGTTAAATTTATTCCTGAATTTATTGTATATTTTATTATTTTTGATGCTACTTTAAGTGGAATTGTTTAATAATTTAATTCAGGGTTAGTCATTACAAGTGTATAGAAACACAATTTTTTTGTGTGTTAATCTTGTATTTTGATCCCATAACCTTGCTTAATTTCTCAGCTCTAATAATCTGTGCATGTGTACATATATTCTTTATGGTTTTCCATATATACAAGGTCATGTTATCTGAGATTGAAGATAGGTTTACTTCTTCCTTTCCAATCTGAACACCTTTGTTTCATATTCTTGCCTAACTGTCCTGTTGAACAGAAATTGAATCAGAGCAGTGACGCAGACATCTTTGTCTTGGCCTTGATCTTTGGGTAAAAGCATTCAATCTTTGACTCTTAAATGAAATGTTAGCTATAGGTTTTTCATCGATGCTGCTTATTAGGTTTTAGAAGAAATTGTGGTTTATATACACAATGGAGTACTACGTGGCAATGAGAAAGAATGAAATATGGCCCTTTGTAGCAACGTGGATGGAACTGGAGAGTGTGATGCTAAGTGAAATAAGGCATACAGAGAAAGATAGATACCATATGTTTTCACTCTTATGTGGATCCTGAGAAACTTAACAGAAACCCATGGGGGAGGTGAAGGAAAAAAAATAAAAGAAGTTAGAGTGGGAGAGAGCCAAAGCATAAGAGACTCTTAAAAACTGAGAACAAACTGAGGGTTGATGGGGGGTGGGAGGGAGGGGAGGGTAGGTGATGGGCATTGAAGAGGGCATCTTTTGGGATGAGCACTGGGTGTTGTATGGAAACCAATCTGACAATAAATTTCATATATTAAAATAAAATAAAATTAAGAAAAAAGAAAAATATTATAATAAATGACTCACGTTAGGTGTCATGGAAAAAAAAAAAAAAGAAGTTCCCTGCTATTCGTAGTTACTTGGGTGTTTTTATGGTGAAAGGATGTTAGATTTTGTCAACACTTCTGCTGTGTCAATTGAGATGATTATGGGGGAATTTATTTGTCCTTGCTGGTATTTTACTGAGAATTTTTGTATTTAGATTCATAAGAGGTGTTGATCTTTGGTTTTATTTTTCTTCTGGTGTCTTTGTCTGGTTTTGGTGTCAAGGTAATTGAGGGTCATAAAGTGAGTCGGCAGGTGTTCAGTTCTCTTTTATTTTTTGGAGGAGTTTTTGAAAGATGGGCATTAAGTACTCTTTAAATATTTAATAGAACTCAGGGCACCTGGGTGGCTCAGTCCGTTTAGCATCTGATTCTTGAATTTGGCTCAGGTCATGATTCCAGGGTCATGGGATCCAGCCCCACATCAGGCTCTGCACTGAGTGTGGAGCCTGCTTAAGATTCTATTTCTTTCTCTCTCTCTAAAAAGAAAAAAATATATATTTAACAGGACTTACCAGTGAAGCCATTTGGGCCCAGGATTTTCCTTGAGGGAAGTTTTTTAGGTTACTAATTCAATATGTTATTTCAGTCTATTTAGTTATCTTATTTCCTCTTGAGTTGGTTTTGTTAGTTTATGTCTCTAGGAATTTGTCTATTTCATCTAAGTTATCTAAATTGTTGACATGTGTTTGTTCATAGTATTTTCTTATTATCCTTTATCTTTCTGTCTGTAGTAACGTTTCTTCTTATTCTTCTTATTCTTATTTTAGTACTTTGAGTCCCCTCTCCCTCTCTTTTTTTCTTGGTCAGTCCAGCTAAGGTTTTATTTTGTTGATCTTTTTAAAGAACCAATTTTGATTTCATTAGTTTTTTTTTTCTAATCTCTATTTCACTTATTTCTGCTACATTTTTTTTATCATTTCTGCTTGCTTTGAATTTAATGTGCTCTTATTTTTTTTTTTATAGTTTCTTAAGGTGAAAGATTATTCATTTAAGATCTTTCTTCTTTTTTTAAAATTTACTTATGTACAGCTATTTCTGTTAGGTCAATTTAGTTTATAGTGTTCTGGTGTTCCATGCCCTTTTAATCATAGGGGATTCCTTTAATGATTTTTAAACTGTATATATTTATATTAATATATATTAAATATACATTTAATGTTTGTTTATTTATTTTGAGAGAGAGCACAAGCATGAGTGGGGGGGGGGAGGGGCAGATTGAGAGGGGGAGAGAGAGAATCCCAAGCAGGTTCTGTGCTCTCAGCACAGAGCCCCGATGCAGGGCTCCAACTCACTAACCATGAGATCAGGACCTGAGCTGAAATCAAGAGTCAGATGCTTAACTGACTGAGCCACCCAGGCGCCCCTGAGTTTTTTTCTTAAAGGTGTTTCTGGGACATACAATGTCCTAACCTAACAGATATATGCTACTTTAATTCTAGTGAAATACACAAACTTTATTCCTAAATGGCTATATTATCTCTTCCATTTTTGTGCTATTATCATTATACATGTTAGATCTCTATATGTTATACACCCAAGAATACATTGTTGTAATTATTATCTTATGAATTTTATGTTTTAAAGAACCCGGAAGAAGAAAGGAGAACAAGCATATGTTTAAAGAGTTTGCTACATCAGTCTTCTCATTTTTAGTTCTCTTCATTCCATCCTGTAGGTTTGAGTTACTATCTGTGTCATTTTCTCACCCACCTCCTTTGTGCTCTTATTGTCAAAAATATCACATATTTATGTCAGATAGGCCCAACAATACTATTATGTCCATATTGTTTATACATTTAGAATCTGTTAAGGGAAGAAATGTGCATTTATGCTGTCTTTTAAAAATTGCCTATTTTATGGGTGCCCGGGTGGCTCAATTGGTTAAGCTCAGGTCATGATCTCACCATTCATGAGTTCAAGTCTCACATTGGGTGAGCTTGTGCCCTGCTTCAGGTGAGCATAAGCCCCACTTTGGGTGAACCCCGCTTCTCTTTCTTTCTCTCTCTGCCTTTTGTGGGATTCTTTTTCTCTCTCTTTCCCTCTGTCTCTGCCCCTCACTCACTAGACCCTCTCTGTCTCTCTCAAGAAAAAAATTGCCTACTTTATTACATTTACTAGCACTCTTATTTTTTTTTTTCAGGTGGATTCAAATTATACTTTGGTGTCACTTACTTTCAGCCTGAAGAGCTTTAGCATTTCTTGCAAAATGGGGAGCTAGCAACAAATTCTTTCAGTTTTTGTTTTGCCTTAATTTTGAATTCAGTTTTACTTTATTTTGCTTTCATGGTTTTTGAAAGATAGTTTTGCTTGGTATAAAATTCCTTTTTTTTTGTAGGTTGTTTATATTACCTATGATCTTCTTTATTAAAAAAAATTTTTTTATTATTTATTTTTGAGAGAGAGAGAGAGACAGAGCACAAGTGGGGAAGGGGCATAGAGAGAGAGGGAGACACAGAATCCAAAGCAGGCTCTAGGCTCTGAGCTGTCAGCTCAGAGCCCTATGCCGGGCTCGAACCCATAAATCATGAGATCATGACCTGAGCTGAAGTCCAATGCTTAACCAACTGAGCCACCCAGGCACCTGTAAAATTCTTGATTGAAAATTATTTTCCTTTCAGCACTTAGAATATGTTATCCTACTGCTTCTGGCCTTCATTTTTCCTATTGAGAATATACTGTTAATTGATTTTGGTAGAGCTTATATATGTATATGTACATGATGTACATAAGTCATTTTTTTCCTCTTGTACATTATGTACATGATGAGTCATTCTTTTCTTTTTTGTTTTCCTCTTTCAACATTTTGAGTATATGATATATCTGGGTGTGTAACCCCAATGTTTACCCTACTTGGAGTTCATTTAGCTTCTTGCATATGTAATGTTTTTCATTAAATTTGGGAAAATTTCAGCCATTATTTCTTTGAATATTTTATCCTGGTTCTTTCTTTTATTTCTTTCTACTGTCCTCAGTCCTCATGTGTAGGCTAATGTGATTAATGGTGTCTCAGACTTCTCTGAAACTTTGTTCATTTTTCTTCATTTTATTTTCTTTCTTTTTTTCTGATTGCATAGTCTTTACCCATCTATCTTCAAGGTCACTGATTCTTTCTACTGCCAACTTAAATCTACTATTGAGCTGCTCTAGTGACTCTTTCTTTTCAGTAATTTTTCTGTTCCACTCCCAAATTTACATTGTTTTTTTTTCCCTCCCAAATTTGAATTTGTTTTTTTTTTAATTTCTATTTATTTTTTGATGAAACATTGTCATCACACCTTTTTTTCTGTTTTTAAAATATGTATTCCTTTAGCTCTTTGAATATGTTAATAATAGCTGCTTTGAAGTTTTTCTGCTAAGTTCAACATCTGCACCCCCTTCAAGGCAATTTCTATTGCCTACATTTTTTTCCCCTATGTATGGATTACACTTCGTTGTGTCTTTGCGTATCTTATACTTTTGTGTTAGGTATCTTAGGCAATATATTGTAGCAGCTCTGGATAGTAGCCCTCCATGGGGCTTGTTCTTATGGTTGTTTGCTTATTTATTTAGTAGCTTGGCTGGACTAGTTCAGTGAAGTCTATTTCTCCTGCGACGTGTCACTGATGCCATTTGATACCGTTGCTTCAAAGATACGTCTTTGGCATGCATATAGTCTTCCTGGATGTCAGGAATAGCTAGGATTTAGCCAGGCAACTACAACTTGTTGCCAGTTGATTTTTCTACAACTTGTTGCTGGTTGATTTTTTTTTTTTGACAATACTCTGATCTATAGTCTTATCCAATTGAAGTTAGGTCCCATAGCAGAACAGAGAGATGCCAATCGTTGAAGCTAAATTTGACCTTCACCTGGCAGAACCTCTGTGTTATGAAGCAAGAGTTGGGTGTGATGAGTAGTTCACTCTCCACAGGCTGCCCCACCTGAATTGTCCCTACTGAGTAGGATATGAGGGTTGGGAAGATGGCAGGAAGTAGGGCTGCCACCCAGCTGCTGCCACCACTCTGTGTGGATCTTCCACACCCTAGAGCTTGGAAGGTTGGGATCTGTAAATATTTACTCTCTGGTGAGTCTATGTAAAACAGATCTTTGTCTTAAGAAGATGGAAGAGATGGGGCCTGCCACTTAACTGCTAAAATACCGGTATGGCTCTCCAACAACAAAGAGTTGTTCTTGAAAGAATTGTTTTCTTCACCAACAGCCTCTCTCCCCCCCGATCTTTCCTGCCTAGTGGGATTTGCAGGCGGAGGAGCAATGTCAGGTTGAGTCCATCCACTCGCTATAGGTCTTCCACAGAAAATGGGATGGTCTGATGTTCACTTGCTGTCAAACTACCCATAATGGCAATTCCATCCCAGAGATCTGGGGGAGATGAGAACTGACATTGGTTGCCAAGCCCACTGGAACCGTTATTTTATCAGACAGAGCTGTGAGTGGATAGGTGTAGTCCCCACCCCCAAGACCATGGCCTCCTTGTGTTCTTACTGAATTTCCATAGATTTTGTTGAATAAAATACATGCCCTTTGATCTAGTTCCAAAGATTTTGAATGATTGCCTTTGTAAATTTTGACCAGCTTAATACATATCTCTTTGTGAGACACTTTTCCCCTCTACACTCTGTCAACTCTTCACCACCTATTTTGGCACTGTTATTTAATTTTATCATCTCTCAAGCCTGTATTTTTTTTTAATTTTTATTAAAAAAATTTTTTAAGCATGTACTTGTTTTTGAGAGAAAGAGAGACAGAGTGTGAGCAGAGGAGGGGCAGAGAGAGAGAGAGAGGGAGATGCAGAATCCGAGGCAGGCTCCGGGCTCCAAGCTGTCAGCACAGAGCCCCACATGGGGCTCAAACTCACAAACCACAAGATCATGACCTGAGCTGAAGTCAGATGCTTAACTGACTGAGCCACCCAGGCGCTCCAGTCTCAATAGACTTTTAATAGCCTCGTTGCTTTTCAGTCAGCTTTTTTGTTGGCTGTGACTCTTTCCTACAAATATGGCTGATTAATGTCATTTGGATCAAGTCAATCCTCTTTTTAGCAATTGTAATAACTGTGCTTGCCCTAAATCATATTTATACTTCCACTGTACTCTGATTAGCTCCTTTGTGTAAAAGCCCTCATATTTCATTTGTATTCTTATTTGGACCATTCTACCAAATGTAAACTTTATATCACCCCCTAACACTTCCCCATATATATTAACCGATCTTGTGAAATATTTTTAGTTTTTTTTTTTACTTTGTATTATTTTTAGGAAAGAAATTATCTTCTCAACATTACAATGCTAACTATTTTAGTAACTTCTCACTACCAATTATTCTGTTATATTGTAATATTCAGATTAGCAATTTAGCTATATGTTTTCACCATACCATTAACTTGCTAACCATATTATTATCTTGAAAGTGAGTAAATTTATTAATTTAATACATATTGAACTGTTTTTACTAAATTAGGCAGTCTAATTATTTCTTGTGTTTGTCCATATTTCAAAACTTCAAAATAAAAAGATGATAATTGACATATATTAGAAGATTATCCGAAGAGCAAAGATTATTATGAAGAGTTCACATTCTTGGTTGTACAGTCATCAAACATTCCAGTTTTGATGGATTGTGAGTAAATGATGATGGTTTTAATTTTACTTTTTTTTTTTAAGTATTCTTAATTCAAAGAGAACTCTGCAAAGGCAAAAGCTGTGAATCTGCTTGCACAATCATCTGAAACAAACGGAAAAGCTGTTCATGGTAGAATTCAAGAAGTTAATTCTTGGACTTATTTTAAAAATTGAAACGCCCTTTCCTTTCTCTGGCTTATCCTTGGGGACCAAGTATCACTGTTAAAGTCATTTTTGTGGCCACTCTGCTTCTAAATCTTCACACTATTTACCCAGCAACAGGATGGAAATTATTTGAATTTCTCTTAACCCGAGACTACTCATTAGTATAAGGCACATTCTTCTTTTTGTTTTGTTTTGTCTTGTTTTTAGAGAAGGGAATATCTCCCCTTATCACGGCCATTTTCAATAGGAATGCCTGCATTATAAAAAGAGCCACATGTACCATGGATTTTCCCTTGGAACAGGAAGAGTTCTTTGTACCTTGGAAGAGTCCTAATCTCAGGGTGCCATGAACTAGGGAATTCAAAGACATATGGTGAAGTAAAGTATTCATCTGATAGTTCATTTATATCAACTATTTCTGCTGCAGTTGAAATACAGACCAAGTGACCATGGTTAGATTTAATCATGGCAGGAAAGAAGGACTTACAAGTCTGGAAGATACAAACACACTGTGTTAATATTTCATTCACTTCTCATTTTATTTCCTCAATAAGTATTGATAAATTTACAGATTCATGTAATCAATATTCACTTAGCACGTATGGTGTAGCAGGACAAAATAGTGACTGGTACCATGTAGTTACTTCTCAAGCATCTGAAAATTTATTATGTGTTTCTAGGAGATACTATTTGACTTATTTTTTTCTTTTAAGTGTGCTATGCCAATTGAATGAAATCAACATTTTACATTTATATTTTCCTAAAAACCTAAAAGCTAGTATGCTTAGTTCTTCCATGAGATTTTCAGCAATTTGTATGAAAATTTAATCACATTCACCTGCCTGGCTTTACTGTAAACCAGATGTGAAATCAATGGATTGGCAGAATTCGGAAAGACTGTTCAGGGAAAGATGGATGTTAATGCAAGAAAAGCATGCTCTGGTAAACAAAGTGCTTTGGAATTGTCTAGTATGACTTAGATATATTCCTAGCTATTTTGGTAAAACTTACTCATTCATCCAAGTAAGGTATTAATTCAAAGTCCTCATGCCCTGAAAAATTACCAGTCCCCTTACCCTGGCATCTCTTAGGTCCTGTCAGGGAACCTTCCCAGTCTCTCTTCCCCCAACACTGTGCTCTTTTACCTGATTATTTCTGAACAGAAGTTACTATTTATTTATTTAATGTATCTTTACGTATATTTGCTTTCGAACTGGGGCCAAAGTCACTACCAGTTTTCTGTGCTTCCACTCAAGAAAAGTTTACCTTCACAGAGGGGAAGTGACTAGGGACTTCAGGGATCTGTTGTGTTTGTGGCCTTGCATACAAGTGGCAGACTCTTTCAGGACATTCTAGAAGATGAATGAATTACAGACTCATCCTTTTTTTTTACTATATAGATATGCACCAGTAAAAGGAAGAAAAAGGAATGTAAGGAAGTATTGAGTGAGCGATTAGCCATTAAAAATGTATTAATAAAACCTTTATGAAGCATTTTCAATCAGGGGACTCAGTAGAGAATTACATACGGATCCAGATTTGCACATTACTCCTAATCAAGGCAAATCTGTGAACTAACGAGACTTGTTTGATAAACAGCTCTATTTATTTTCCCTGATTTTAACATGTGTGGGAGGTAATGCTAAAAGGCATCAGAAGTGCTTGATTTTATTTTAGTGCATTTGATGTAAGACTTGTTTTTTCTCAAGGAAAATCCTAGTTAATAAACTTCCTAAATTTGTTCACACTGGTTACTGTTCAGAAAAGTTTTCAATTTCCACAAGATATTTCAGGTTCTGAAGAGTGCCAACATGTGTTCAGTTGTGTTGAATTACAACAAATGATGACTTTAGTGTAAGAAAATAAAAAGGATTAGTGTTTTTGAGCTTCAAATAGCTTTGACAATTGTTTGGACTTGCCCTGCCTTTTATAATTTTTGGATATCATCTTTTTTGACAACGTTTTAGTATCACCAGTGATTGTGGTACTCTGCATTGTCAATTAAGTGACTTGAAGACTTTAGGATTAATATTAGGTTGGGTGCATTTATGAGAAATCTTTGGGTGCGCCTCGTGGCTTGTGAGTTCAAGCCCCGTGTTGGGCTCTGTGCTGACAGCTCAGAGCCTGGAGCCTGCTTTGGATTCTGTGTCTCCCTCTCTCTCTGCCCCTCCCCTACTCATGCTCTCTATCTCTCTCAAAAAATAAATGAACGTTAAAAAAATTTTTTTTTGGTTAACCGTAAAATTTTTAAAGAAATTAAAATTCATAGAGCAAAGGTATAGAGTCACCTAATATGGTTTTGAGTTATTTTTTTTTTTGTAAAGCTTGAATTGAGACAGTGAGTTCAGTGTGACATATACCTAATTTTCTAAGACGATGCTAAGGATAATTATATTTTAAAGTTAAGGTTTATAGCTAAAAATGATACTGTCATGTAGCTCTATGCATATTCTATAGGTTTAATATCATACACATATACTAATGCCTATTAAAAGTAATAAGCAACATAAATGTTTGTATATAAAGATGAGGGACCTCGTAGCTTAAACTTGGCCATAGAATATTCAGTCTGCTGGAAACAAGAACTGTTCTCTACCTTAGTGTCATCTGTCTGGAGACTGACGATTCTTACCTTGTCAGAATGCTCTGAGCCCTTTCTCTAACTTTTGTCATTCTATTGAATTGTTCAAACGAAGAATAAAAATTTGTCATAGCTGGAAGCTTCTTAAGCCTATTATTAATCATCCCCTCATTAATTAATATTGTTGCCTTCTGTTCCATCATTTAAAAACAACTGTATTGTCACTCTAGCTATTGAGGCTTCCAGGGTAGCCATTCAGCTGTTTTTGTTTGGACAAATAAAACTGAAGATGTCACTGCACTCGGAGTCACTTCTTAGTTGACCAAACCACCCAAGGCTCGTTCTTTTGGCTGAAACCCATGACATGGCAATCAGTGGCTACCGGGATGCTGGGAACGATGGGATACATTTGGTATGCTCTCTATTTCTTCCTTAGTTTAGCCCCATTATAGGATTTGCCCCGAGGAAATGTGGGGAAAAGCTGTCAAGTCAAAAAGAGAAACTCAACATTTTCCACGAATATTTATTACTACAAATATGTGTCATCAGAGATCTTCGCTGGGATGAAGAGAAGGGCTCTGGCGATTGTTGGTACATTCACTGTAATAATTAACCAAATCCGTGTAAAGTGGTCATGTCTTATGCCAAAATAGAAGTTTCTCCTTTCTCCAACTGATGCTTTTGGTTACCCAAATAATGGAATTAGGTGCATTCAATTTTGTCATCAGTAGGAAGTGTGTGGGCTCCTCTCATGTGCCCAAAGGCTCTGGTGCTACAAGCCAGAAATGATGTCTGGTGGAAGACACAGGGCAACACGAAACACTAAAAAGTCAGTCTGGAAAGGGATTGGCCAACAAGTGGACTCTAGGTGTGGGCTTCCCATTGTGAGCTGCAGACATTCTTGCTCTCGTCAGGACACAGCAGAGGCAGAATCTGGTCCCTTGGGCCTCTTCCGTCCAGAAGCAGTTGACAGTGTGAAAGCAGACTCAGATCGGGATCAACCAGAACAGAAATAAAGCCATAGGGCTGGATGGTGAACTCAATGAAAGAAATGTAAATGTGTTCAGTGTTCTATTTTCTTTTTTCTTCTTCTTTTTTTATTTTTTAAAATTTACATCCAAATTAGTTAGCATATAGTGAAACAATGATTTCAGGAGTCAAAGAGTCAAAGTTTGACCTCCTCCTGACCAATTTGGATGCCTTTTATTTCTTTGTGTTGTCTGATTGCAGAGGCTAGGACTTCCAATACTATGTTGAATAACAGTGGCGAGAGTGGACATCCCTGTCTTGTTCCTGGCCTTGGGGGGAAAGCTCTCCGTTTTTCCCCATTGAGGATGATATTAGCGTTGGGTCGTTCATATATGGCTTTTATGATCTCGAGGCATGCTCCTTCTATCCCTGCTTTCTTCAGGGTTTTTATCAAGAAAGGATGCTGTATTTTGTCAAATGCTTTCTCTGCATCTATTGAGAGGATCATATGGTTCTTGTCCTTTCTTTTATTGATGTGATGAATCACATTGTTTTGTGGATATTGAACCAGCCCTGCATCCCAGGTATAAATCTCACTTGGTCATGGTGAATAATTTTTTTTAATGTATTGTTGGATCCGGCAACAATATCTTGTTGAGGATTTTTGCATCCATGTTCATCAGGGAAATCAGTCTATAGTTCTCGTTTTTAGTGGGGTCTCTGTCTGGTTTTGGAATCAAGATAATGTTGGCTTCATAGAAAAAGTTTGGAAGATTTCCTTCCATTTCTATTTTTTGGAACAGCTTCAAGAGAATAGGTGTTAACTCTTCCTTAAATGTTTGGTAGAATTCCCCTGGAAAGCCATCTGGCCCTTGGGCTCTTGTTTTTTGGCAGATTTTTGATTACTAATTCGATTTCCTTACTGGTTGTGGGTCTGTTCAAATTTTCTATTTCTTCCTGTTTCAGTTTTGGTAGTCTATATGTTCCTAGGAATTTGTCCATTTCTTCCAGATTGCCCAATTTATTGGCATATAATTGCTCATAATATTCTCTTATTTTTGTTTTTATTTCTGCTGTGTTGGTTGTGATCTCTCCTCTTTCATTCTTGATTTTATTTATTTGGGTCCTTTCCTTTTTCTTTTTGATGCAAACTGGCTAGTGGTTTATCAATTTTGTTAATTCTTTCAAAGAACCAGCTTCTGGTTTCATTGATCTGTTCTACTGTTTTCTTGGTTTTTATAGTATTAATTTCTGCTCTAATCTTTATTATTTCCTGTCTTCTGCTGGTTTGGGGTTTTATTTGCTGTTCTTTTTCCAGATCTTTAAGGCATAAGGTTAGGTTGTGTATCTGAGATCTTTCTTCCTTTTTTAGGAAGGTCTGGATTGCTATATACTTTCCTCTTATGACTGCCTTTGCTCTGTCCCAGAGGTTTTGGGTTGTGGTGTTATCATTTTCATTGGCTTCCATGTACTTTTTAATTTCCTCTTTAACTGCTTGGTTAGCCCATTCGTTCTTTAGTAGGATGTTCTTCAGTCTCCAAGTATTTGTTACCTTTCCAAATTTTTTCTTGTGGTTGATTTTTAGTTTCAGACTGTTGTGGTCTGAAAATATGCACGGTATGATCTTGATCTTTTTGTACTTGTTGAGTGCTTATTTATGTCCCAGTATATGTTCTATTCTGGAGAACGTTCCATGTGCAGTGGAGCAGAATGTATATTCTGCTGCTTTAGGGTGAAATGTTCTGAATGTATCTGTTAAGTCCATCTGGTCCAGTGTGTCATTCAAAGCCATTGTTTCCTTGTTGATTTTTTGATCAGATAATCTGTCCATTGTTGTGTGTGGGGTGTTGAAGTCGCCTACTATTATGGTATTACTATCGATGAGTTTCTTTATGTTTGTGATTAATTGATTTAGTCACATTTGGCACATAAATGTTTACAACTGTTAGGTCTTCTGGGTGAATAGACCCCTTGATTCTGATATAATGCCCTTCTGAATCTCTTGATACAGTCTTTATTTTAATGTCTAGATTTTCTAAGTGTGGCTACTCCAGCTTTTTTTTGTTGACCGTTAGCATGATAGATGGTTCTCCATCCCCATATTTTCAATCTTAAGGTGTCTTTAGGTCTAAAGTGGGTCTCTTGTAAACAGCATATGGATGGATCTTGTTTGCTTATCCATTCTGTAACCCTATGTCTTTTCATTGGAGCATTGAGTCCACTGACATTTAAAGTGAGTACTGAAATATGGATTTATTGCTATTATGATTCTTGTGGAGTCAGAGTTTCTGGTAGTGTTCTCTGGTCCTTTCTAATCTTTGTTGCTTTTTTTTTTTTCCATCTTTTCTTCCTTCAGATAGTCCCCCTTAAAATTTCTTGCAGGGCTGGCTTAGTGGTCACAAACTCCTTTAATTTTTGTTTGTCTGGGAAACTTTTTATCTCTCCTTCTATTTTGAATGACAGACTTGTTGGATAAAGAATTCTTGGCTGCATATTTTTATGATTAAGCACACTGAATATGTCCCTCCACTCCTTTCTGGCCTGCCAAGTTTCTGTGGATAGGTCTGTGGCAAACCTGGTCTGTCTTCCCTTGTGGGTTAGGGACTTTTTTGCCTTGCTGCTTTCATGATTCTCTCCTTGCCTGAGTATTTTGTGAATTTGACTCTGATATGCCTTGTTGATGGTTGGTTTTTGTTGAATCTAATGGGGGTCCTCTGTGCTTCCTGGATTTTGATGTCTGTGTCTTTCCCCAGGTTAGGGAAGTTTTCTGCTATGATTTGCTCACATAACCCTTCTACCCCTATTTCTCCCTCTTCCTCTTCTGGGACCCCCTATGATTCTGCTGTTGTTCCTTTTTAGTGAGTCACTGATTTCTCTAATTCTTAAATCATGCTGTTTTGCCTTAATCTCCCTCTTTTTTCCTGCTTCATTTTCTTCTATAAGTTTGTCCTCTATATCGCAGATTCTCTGTTCTGCCTCATCCATCCTTGCCACTGCTGCACCCATCCAGGATTGTGGCTCAGTTATAGCATCTTTAATTTCATTCTGGCTATTTTTTACTGCAGAAAGGGATTCTAATCTATTTTCGACTCCAGCTAGTATTCTTATTATCGTGATTCTAAATTCTGGTTCAGACATCTTGCTTGTATCTGTGTTGGTTAAATCCCTGGCTGTCGTTTCTTTGTGCTCTTTCTTTTGGGGTGAATTCCTTCATTTTGTCATTTTGAAGGGAGAAAAGGAATTAATGAGGTAGAAAAATTAAAATTAAAAAATTACAATTAAAAAAATTACAATTAAAAAATTAAACACACACACACACACAAATCTAATGAATGATGCTAGATCCTAGGTGTGTTTTGGTCTGGGTGTTGAAAGTGGTTTGACAGATTAGAGAAAAAAAAAGGAAATCGTTTGAGAATTTGAAAAAATGAATACACTGAAGTAGACTAAAATGAAATGATGGGGGTAAAATAGAATTTGAAAAAATATATTTTGAAAAATATATTTTGAAAAATATTTTTCATTAATGAATTAATGAGGTAGAAAAATTGAAATAAAAAATTAAAATAAAAAAATATTAAAATTAATAATTAAAAACACATACACACACACACACACACACAAATCGAATAGATGATGCTAGGTCCTAGGTGTGTTTTGGTTTTGGTGTTGAAAGTGGTTTGACAGATTAGAGAAAAATAAGGGAAAAAAAAAAGGAAGTTATTTCAGAATTGAAAAAATGAATACACTGAGGTAGACTAAAATGAAATGATGGGAGTAAAATAGAATTTGAAAAAATTTACACAAAAGTAAAGGACATAGTAGAAAAAAATTAAAGAAAAATATTTTTCATAAAAATGAAAAATAAAAATGAAGTTTTTCTCTTTCTGCATTCCAGAAAAAGAAAAGAAACGATAAAGAGAAAAAAGAAAGAAAAAAAAGGAAATTGTTTTAAAATTTGAAAAGGTGAATACACTGAAGTAGACTAAAATAAAATGATGGAAGTAAGATAGAATTGAAAAAATTACACAAAATAAAAAATATAATAAAAAAATTAAAGAAAAATATTTTTAATAAAAAGGGAAAATAAAATTGAATTTTTTCTCTTTCTGTATTCAAGAAAAAGAAGTGTAAAAGAGAAAAAAAAGAAAGAAAATTGAATACAGGGACCTGTTAACAGATTGAAATCAGACTGAAATTACTTCGTTTTCCCCTAGAAGTCAGTCTATGTAGAGCCTTATAGTCCATAAACTAAGCCCTTGGTGAGACTTGTGTTCTTGAAGAGCGAGGTGGGCCCAGTTGGGCGGGGCTCAGTGTAACGGCTCGGTTCTCCACTAGATGGCGCTGCTAGCCTCCTGGGGTGGATGGTGGTGGCGCTCGTAAGTATGCGCGTGCGTAGGCGCGTGAAAATGGCGTCCTCCAGCTACCCTGTCTGTTCTCCTCGATCAGCAATTGCACAGCGGCCCTCTGTCTTCAGCTTCTGTCCACTCCCCGCTCTTTTACTGTCCGTGACCAAGCCCCAGGCAGTACCTCTCTCCCAAGTTTTGTCTCAGATGCGGCTGTTTTCCCCGCCCCTTACTTCCGAAGGACTGTGGCTTTGACCCGTTCTGCCCCTCTGCGGGAGGGTCTCTCCGAGCACGGGCCGAATGAGCAACGGCCGAATGTCAGCTGAACCCAGGACCGCTTGTGGGACCCTGCTGCTGCCCGAGCCCCGAAACTGCGGCCAGGTGCCAGCCCGCCCCAGAAAAAGGTCGTGAGAAAAAGGTAGTGTAGCAGCAGTGTCTCAGGGATTATGGAAAATCACAACACACGCCTGGCAGCAGGCTTCACCCTCGACCTTGTTCCAGCACCAGCGACTGTGGCCATTTTCTGGGGTCTGCCGGGACCAGGTGGCTTCAGCCGTCTCTACCAAATGTCCTTCCAGCAGTGGAACCGCTTCTCCCCGTGTGGCCCAAGCACCTCCCGGACCCCACTCTGCTCCTGAGGATTCGCCCTTCCCGCCAGAGCACCGCCAGGTAGGGAGCTGCGGAGTTGCGGTCTCTGCACCCGCCTTGTTTACAGTCTTAATGGAATTTAAACCCTCTCCTTTCTCCCTTCTCCCTTTTTCATTTATTCCCTGTGGCTGTTTCCAATTTTCCACTTTCTCCCCGGCTGCTTTTGGGGAGGGGTGCTTTTCCCATATCCTCTCCCCCTCCCCAGTCTCTGCCCTCTCTCCTCCCACAAAAGTGGTTCCCTACCTTTCATGGCTTCTCACTCCCCAAGTTCACCTCTCCACGACGCCTACCTGCTGAATTCTGTGGTTCAGGTTGTGCAGATGGTTGTGTTAATCCTCAGATCAGTTTTCTAGGTGTGTAGGATGGTTTAGTGTTGGTCGGGCTGTATTTCGTGGACGCGAGACACACAAAAAACTTCCATGCTGGTCCACCATCTTGTCTCCTCCCAACGTTCTATTTTCTGATGGGCATGTGAAGTCCTTTTCCTTTCTTCTTGATATGTGTCTGATCCTCAGTGAAGGAAGCTATGCTTGCGTAAGCTGCCATAAAACTCTTTTTGAAAGATATCTCGTTCCAACCGACACCCTCAGAATTTTGGAAAATGTCTTATGGGGAATCTTAGTGTAGATTGTAAACTCACAAGTGCTCAGAGGACTAATTCTAGTTCTGAACGTGGATTTCAGATGAACGTCTTGCTAACGGGTTAAGCTTAGACAAATATATGGAATGAAATTTACTGTAACCAGCATATATCCATAAATGATCAAGCCATTGTATTGGTAACATGAAAAATATTAATTTCCTTTGTCCATGAACCTGTTTAGGGCAGTAGACAGATTCTATCACAGTGACTATTACTGAGATGCTGAGATCCTTCCTCTTTTATGGCCATGGACTTATTTTTATAGGTTCAATAAGAACCACTTCTTTCTCTTTGCCAGGATATAATTGAAGACATTGAAAATGTAACCACAGCACAGGTGTGTCATTTTTAAGTGTCATTAAAAAGTGTCATTTGATCATATACAATAAACTCCCGTTTTTAGGGACAGTGGTTATAGCCCATATGTGAAACCAATGCCTTCCAAGCTTATTTCCCAGGAAGCTGGACTGATACCTGTTCTGGGGCTTACAGGACTCCTCCCAGCCTTATAGGTATCAAGGAAGGTCATTTCCTGGTAGACCAGGTACCGTGGAAGAATGGGAGGACCTCAAGAAAAGGAAATCTACCGTAATTAGAAATACTACAGGCAAATCTTGGTGGAGACATTTTTTAAAATTTAGTTTTAGTGCTTGTTTAGTTTTGAGAGACAGAGCATGAGCAGGGGAGGGGCAGAGAGAGAGGGAGACACAGAATCCCAAGCAGGCTCCAGGTGAGCACAGAGCCCTACGCGGAACTCGAACCCACGAACCCACAAACCACAAGATCATGACCCGAGCCAAAGTCAGACATCCAACTGGTGGAGTCACCCAGGAACCACAGTGGAGACATTCCTTGGCTTCCTAATCCTGGAATATAGGAGTTAATAACAGCAGTAACAAATTTAAAAAAAAATCTTTGGAATTTTATAGAAGCAAATGAAGATTCCTTTCCTACTCTTCACGTGGAAGTTGATCTCTGGTTTTATATGTTCAGCATCATCTCTCCCAAGGTTTGCTGACATTGAACGAGAAGGCTATGTGTGCTTAACTGGTACCTGCTACTGTAACTATGTAATCAAGCCAACCGAATAGGACGAGCCATAGGGCCAAGTTCAGAGACTACACGAGGCCTAAAGGATGGGCAGGAGCAATGTGAAAGTCAGGAGAAAGAATGTATTCTTGTCAGAGAGAACTGTTTGGGCAAAGACCCTCCTGTAGGAAAGAGCTTGATGTACTCTGGTGTCTTATCAAGATCCTTGGAGTACAGGAAGTGAGCAGAGAGTAGAGAAAATGAGAGGGGGGAGGTAGATGAAGAAGACTGCCACATCGTGGACCTGCTTCCTGGCCTGGACAGGGAACCGTACATTATTCCAAGGACATTGGGAACCGTCTGAACATTTCTGGTCAAGGGAGTGTGATGGTTTGATTAATGTGTTTAAAAGATCATTTTGTTCCTGTAGGAAGGCAAGGGAGAAGGCATAGGCGTGGTGCATGTAAAGCATTTAGTGCAAGGGAATTTATCCTTGAGACTTTGATTCTCCAAAATAATGTATTTCAGCAACAACAGCTATAGTCACTGAATTCCTAAATTATGTAAGTAGTGAGTATGAAAATATTTTATGCTAACAAGAATAGTACCAATTCACAGGGTACTTTCCTACACATCATCTAATTTGACCCGCAAGGAGGTCACAGATTCGTAGGACAGCTTTATAGCTAACGAAATAAGGTCTTTGAGCCTTGGCTTGCCCAATGTTATGTAACTGGTAAACCAAGGCTTTGGATTCTCAGTCCAGTCATTTTCTATTATATGAAGCCACCTGATGATCTCCTATCTAAAGGAAATTTGCTTTTCATTAGGCAGTTCAATAAAATAGAAATATTATTGTAGTACAAAGAAAGCCTTGACATATGTTTACCTGATACTTAAAATATCCCTCTGAAAGTCAAGCCAGGTAGTTATTTCTACTGTATAGTGAGGACCAGGAGGGTGGCGGGGTGTGTGTGGGGGGGAGGTCGAGTAGCTTTATTCAAGGTCCCAGAGCTACCTAATAAAATAGGTAACTTCAGGATTAGGACAGAGGTCTCCTGAATGGAGTCCAGGCCTTTACCATCAGAGCAGGCTTTTCTTGGAGCTAATGTGTCCTTTTCCCAGACCCGCCTTTAAAAAAAAAAATAATAGAGGAATTTTTGGTTTTGGTGACACTTTCTTGATTTTTGATAATCATATTGTGTTAGACTTGAACACTCACACAACCATTTCATGCAGATGTGCATACCTAGAAAACCCATGTTAACACAGACCACAGCTGCTTGAGGAAATAACCACTGGCATAGTAAGTAGTAGCAGCAGCAGCAATAGCAACAACACTTCTGGAATCTTCCTACATGTTATGCAGGTTCTTTTTTTTTTTAATTTTTTTTTTTAAGGTTTATTTATTTTTGAGACAGAGAGAGACAGAGTATGAATGGGGGAGGGTCAGAGAGAGAGGGAGACATAGAATCTGAAACAGGCTCCAGGCTCTGAGCGGTCAGAACAGAGCCCGACGCGGGGCTCGAACTCACAGACTGCGAGATCATGACCTGAGCCGAAGTCGGACGCTTCACCGACTGAGCCACCCAGGCGCCCCAAGTTATGCAAGTTCTGAGTGTTTTGCACGTCTCAATTCATTTAACTCTTGCAAGGTTGCCCTGTTGTTGATGCGGTCTCCCTTATTTATTTTTTATTTTGTTGCTGGTACTTAAGGTGTCCTATCCAAAAACTCATCACCCAGATCCATGTCAAACAGCTTTTTTCCAGTTTTCTTCTGGGAGTTTCAGGTCTTACATTTAAATCTTTAGTCCATTTTGAGTTAATTTTTTTAAGTGGTGTAAAATATGGGTCCAGTCTCATTTTTTTTAACATAGCAAGGTTGTGGAGAAAAAGGAACCCTTGTGCACGTTGGTGGGGATGTAAATTGATGAAGTCGTTATGGAAAATAGTATGGAGGATCCTCAAAAAATTAAAAATAGAAATACCATGTGATCCAGCAATTCCACTTCTGGGAAGATATCCAAAGGGAACAAAAACCCTAATTCAAAAAGATACCTGCTCCCCCATGTTCACTGCAGCATTATTTACAATAGCCAAGACATGGAATCAACCTAAGTGTTCATCAATGGATAATCGGAGAATGAAGCTGAAATACGTGTGTGTGTGTGTGTGTGTGTGTGTGTGTGTGTGTGTATTCCATTGTGTGTATGTATATATTATTCAGCCATAAAAAATGAGGAAATCCTACCATTTGTAACAGCATGGATGGATCTTTTTTTAAATGTTTATTTATTTATTTTAAGAGAGTGAGTGAGCAGGGCAGGGGCAGACAGAGGGAGAGAGAGAGAGAGAGAGAGAGAGAAGAGAGAGAGAGAATCTCAAGCAGGCTCTGCACTGTCAGCACAGAGTCCGACATGGGGCTCAATCTCATGAGCCCTCATGAACCTTCATGAGCACTGAGATCATGACTTGAGCCAAAATCAAGAGCTGGACATATAACTGACAGCCACCCAGGATATCTGACATGGATGGATCTTGAAGACATTGTACTAAGTGAAATAACTCAGAGAAAGACAAATACTATATGATCTCATTTATATATGGAAACTAGAAAAGAAAAAAAAGTGCAAACTCTTGGAAAAAAGAGGTCAGACTTGTGGTTAGCAGAGGAGGAGGGTGGCAGGAAGGGGAATTGGAGGAAGGTAGTCAAAGATACAAACTTCCGTTAGAAGATAAAAAAATCCTATGAGTTCTCATCACAAGGAGATGTTTTGTTTTGTTTTTTTCAAACTGTATCTCTATGAGAAGGTGAATGTTAGTTTAATATATTGTGGTAATCATTTCACAATATATGTAAATAAAACCATCATCCTATATGCCTTAAACTTATACAGTGATATGTCAATTATTTGTCAGTAAAACTGAGGGAACCTCCCCCAAACAAATCCAAGTGTGATGCAGAAAGCATTCTGGGTCACAGGATTTTTATGTGGAGAACAAGAAAAGATCGTGACTTTCTTTCTGGTTTTTCTGTAGGAGGAAGTTTGCTCTCAAAGTAGATGCTTCATGTAGCTCTCTGTAAAAACTATTAATTTTCAATAACATACTGTTATGCCTTGGGACCATTCTGAGGACAAGAGTTCTGACATTTCTCTAGCCATTCATTGCCGAAATGTTCCCTGGACTAAGAGACCACACTCTCAGGCATCTGAAAGTATTCAGTTTGGGGACAGAGGTAAAGCTTTATGTAAGTCTGGGTGCAGGAAGCTCTGACCAGAGGAGACACGACTCCCAGGAAGGTCCTTGGGCAGCTGTGGCAACCAGGCAGCTAGAAAAAAAAAACTTGAGAAGCATTCTGATGAGCAAACACTTACCAAGTACTAAACACTACGCGCTTCCCATGCCTTGTTTTATTTAATTCTCCAAACAGCCCTGTGGGGTAAGCATGGGACTCAGGTAGGTACATAACTCGCCGAGGGGTGTACCTCTCATAAGTAGAAGTGAGATTTGAGCCCAGACTGTAATTCCAAAGCTCCTGCTCCTCTAACCGCTATACACGTAGCTTCCCTAAATAACGTGTAATAAACTGTGCTTTGAATCCCAACGCGTCCTTTCCTTTCTCTGGCCCTTCCTGAGTGCTTTGGGTTAGAGGATCGGCTGTGAGAATGCAGTAAGTATTCCTTACTTGGTTCCATCCTTGGTTCTCAAGAATGTTAAAAATATGGAAATAACAAACATAACAAAGCATTTTATAGAATGCCGTGCGTTTTTATCGTTTGCACAAGAGACTCTGATAATTCACTCGGTTTGTGGACAGTCATCACAAAGGTCCCCATCTTCGAGACATGGAAAGCTTTCCTTCCCTTGTTTTGTTTCTTTTTGTAACTGTTTATTTAACTTCCAGTTAGTCAACATACAGTGAAATGTTAGTTCCCGCAGGTAATCGCAATTTAGTGATTCAGCACTTACACACAACACCCCAGTGCTCATCACAAGTGCCCTCCTTGATCCCCATCACCTATTTCGCCCATCTCCCCACCCACCTCCCCTCTGGTAACCCTCCGTTGTTCTCTATAGTTAAGAGTCTGTTTCTTGGTTTGCTTCTTGCCTCCCCCATGATCATTTGCTTTGTTTTTTAAACTTTTAAATTCCACATCTGAGTGAAATCATATGGTATTTGTCTTTCCCTGGCTGACTTCACTAAGCATAATACACTCTAGCCCCATCCACATCATTGCAAATGGCAAGATTTCATTCTTTTTTATGGTTGAGTAATAGTCCATTATATATATATATATATATACACATTATATATATTATATATATACACACATGTTATATATATACATTATATATATTATATATATACATTATATATATACATTATATGTATATACTGTATATATATGTATATACATTATATGTGTGTGTGTATATATATATATATATACACACACACACACACCACATCTTCTTTATTCATTCATCAATCTATTAATATTTGGGCTCTTTCCGTAATTTAGCTATTGTAGATAATGCTGTTATAAACATCACGGTGCATGCATGCCTTCGGTTTAGTGTTGTTTGTATTGCAATTACAATGAGTAATTGTAGTGCAGTTGTAGGACGATTGCTGGGTCATAGGGTAGTTCTATTTTTAACTTTTTGAGGAAGCGGTTTCCCATTTCTCCACATCCTCACCAGCATCTGTAGTTTCCTGAGTTGTTAATTTTAGCCACTCTGACAGGTACGTAAACTCATTGTGGTTTAGATTTGTATTTCTCTGATGATAAGTTGATGTTGAACATCTTTTCACATGTCTGTTAGCCATCTGTATGTCTTCCTTGGAAAAATGTCTATTCATGTCTTCTGCCCATTTTTAAATTGGGTTATTTGGGGGGTTTGTGTGTGTGTGTGTGTGTGTGTGTGTGTGTGTGTGTAGTTTTACAAGTTCTTTATATATTTTGGATTTTAACCCTTTATCGTATATGTCATTTGCAAATATCTTCTCCCATTCCATGGGCTGCCTTTTAGTTTTGTTGATTGTTTCCTTCCCTGTGCTAAAGCTTTTTAATTCGATGAAGTCCCAATAGTTTATTTTTGCTTTTGTTACCCTTGCCTCCAGAGACATATCCAGTAAGAAGTTGCTACAGCTGATTTTGAAGAGGTTACAACCTATGTTCTCTACTAGGATTTTAATGGTTTCTTGTCTCACAGTTAGGTCTTGAATCCACTTTGAATTTATCTTTGTGGATGGTGTAAGAAAGTGGTTCAGTTTCATTCTTTCACATGTTGCTGTCCAGTTTTCCCAACACCATTTATTGAAGAGGCTGTCTTTTTCCCATGGGATATTTTTTTTTCCTGCTTTGTCAAAGGTTAATTGAGCATATAGTTGTGGGTTCATTTCTGGGTTTTCTATTCTGTTCCATTGATCTATGTGTCTGTTTTTGTGCCAGTGTCCTCGACTTTTTATACTGTGCCTCTACTGTGAAGTTGCTGAGGGCTTGGGAGAGGGGTTTGCATAAGGGTTCGTGGGAGCCACATTCTTCACGTTGGCTGTTGGTGAATGTGGGGCTTTGTCGCCAGGCCAAATACATGCTCTCACAAGTCCGCACTGCCGGGCCCCCAAGCACATGTCCCTCTTTCTTCTTTGGTTCTCCTTTGAGCTTCCACCACCTCTTAAGCTTCACACTGCAGAAAGTCAGCAAAATTAGCAAAAACAGCTAGAAAAGAAGAATAAAAGAAGAATGTTGGAGATGACAGTTGAACTACCACATGCCCCTCTTTGGGAACTGTTTTATATACTGTGTCCAGAGAAGAATGGCCTCAGCAGTGGGCACCTAGCATTTCTGCCAGAGTGGCCACAGGACCTAAATCTTACCTGCAAAAATGCTGCACTGTGGTGACACAAGTCCTTAGAGGGGCTGAAGCAAGCTAGATGCTAGAAGCTGTCTCGTAAATGATTTTGGTTTTATGTGTCCTTTTCCACCGTTCACCATTTCTGTGGCTGTCAGATAGAGGAGTGTCAACCATAAGAATTTAGCTGTGTCTAAGCTATGTTTACATAATGACAATGTGTGGCATATACCCAGTGTTTTCAATTCCCACAGAGGCCTGGGGTAAAGGTGTGTCCTGTGAAAGCGCATGTCTAAAGTAATGTACAGGCACAACACCGCCAACTGGTCCGCCCTCCAACAGGTGCACGAAGTCATTCCTTCTGCAGTAAGAGGACAGAACTACTTCTTAGCTCAGCTAGGGAAGTGACACTCAGTTGTTGATTTGTCGAAACAATTTGCCGATCAGGACACACGATTGTCCTCACGTTTTTATTGTGAAAAATTTCCAACACACCTCACACTTAAAGAAATAGTACGTGAGTGTTCCAAAAACCTACACTTACATCGAACAGTGGTTAAAATTTTACCCTATTTGCTTTTTATCTCCTCTCTTTTGGTGAGCCCTTTCAAAGTTAAGTTGCATTTAAGTCACAAATGCAGGTGCCCAGTACTTATTTCTGGAGCGGGAAGCTATCATACGTAACTAGGATGAAATGATCATACCTAGTAAAGCTAACATTAAGTCTACAATACCATCTAATATTAATCCATATTCATATTTCCCCACTTGTCCTAAAGATCCAATCAGGTTTCAGGCGTTGCATTTGGCTGCCTATAATAACTTTCTGCCTAGAATAGCTCTATCTTAAAAAATTTTTTTAATATGTATGTCACTGATACATTTTTTTAAAAAGTTTATTTATTTATTTTGAGAGAGGCGGGAGGTGGGAAGGGGCAGAGAGAGAAAGAGAGAGAGAAAATTCAAAGCAGGCTCTGTACTACCAGGGCAGAGCCCCCACATAGGGCTCGAACTCATGAACTGTGAGATCATGACCTGAGCTGAAATCAAGAGTCGGAGGCTCAACTGGCTGAGCCACCGAGGCACCCCTGTTACTGACTTTTTGAAAAGAACAGACCAGGTATCTTGTAGAATATCTTGTATTCTCTGTTTGTCTGACTGTTCTCATGGTGTCGTTTAACCGGATCTCTATCCCCTGTATCTTCTGTGAACTTCAGTTTAAGTTTAAGGACTTGCTTATACTCAGATGAAACATTTTTGGCAAGAAATGTCATATATACTATTGAACAGTTCATACTGCAACCTGTCATAATATCTAGGCTGTTCACTATTAGATGCTTGAATTTAATCCCCAGGAGAAGGTGGCAACTACAAGCTTTCCCCATTGTAAAAGCACAGTAATGGGCCATCTGGGTGGCTCGGTTGGTTAAGCATCGGACTCTTAATTGCAGCTAAGGTCATGATCTCACAGGTTCTTGAGTTCAAGCCACATGTCAGGCTCCCTGCTGACAGGGCTCCTCTGTGGACAGTGCAGAGCCTGCTTGGGATTCTCTATCTCCCTCTCTCTTTGCCCCTCTTCCTCACTCATGCGTGTATGCTCCCTCTCTCTCAAAATAAATAAATAAATAAATAAACCTTAAAAAATATAAAAGCACAGTAATCATAAGTACTAGTGGTCTATGGGATGGTACTTGGGTGCCATGTGACTATATTGCTTCCAACAATCTTTTTCCCTAATGATTTAAAAATATATGTATTATTTATCTCTATCTCTATCTCTATCATCTATATTTATATTTTTGAGAGTAGTTTTAGGTTCACAGCAACACTGAGCATAAAGCATAGAGAGTTCCTGGATACTCCCCCATCTCCCACTTGCACAGCCCCTCCCACTATCAACATCTGCACCAGAGAGGTGCATGTGTTACACCTGATGATCCTGCACTGGCACATCATTATCACCCCAAGTGCATAGTTTACATTAGGCCTCATTCTGTTCTTGGGTTTTGGCGTGTATCCACAGTTATAGCACCACAAGAGTAGTTTTATGGCCCTAAAAATCCTCTGTGTTCCACCTATTATTCATCCCTCCCACCCCCAATCCCTGATCTTTTCACTGTACCTATAGTTTTGCCTTTTCCAGAATGACCTATAGTTGGAATCATACGGTGATTCCATGGTGTGGCTACAGCATGTAGCCTTTTTGGATTGGCTTTTTCCACTCAGTAATACGCGTTTAAGTTTCCTCCAGGTCTTTTCATGGCTTGAAAGCTCATGTCTTGGCATAGCCAAATCATATTCCATTGGCTGGTGGTACCACATCGCATTTACCCATTCACCTACCGAAGGGCATCTTGTTTGTATCTTAGTTGATAATTATGAGTGAGGTTACTGAAAACACCTGTGTGCAGGTGTTTCTGTGGATGTCAGTTTTCAACTCCTTTGGGTAAGTAGCGAGGAGAGTGGTCACTAGGTTGTATGGTAAGAGTGTGTTCAGTGCTGTGAGAAACCGCCAAACTGTCTCTCAGAATGGCTGGACCAGTTGCACTGCCATCAGCTATGAATGAGAGCTCCTGTCGCAACGCATCCTGGCCAGGACCGAGTGTTGTCAATGCCGTGCATTGTAGTCCTACCAGTAGGTGTGTAGAACACTCAGTGATTTTAACATCCACCCATGATCCTTGCCTGAATTGATGATTACACTGGAGATTGCAAAATGGTGATTTCTAATTTAGCGTTGTCTTCTTTTCTATATTTATTAGTTGACCTCCTTCTGTCACAGGAAACATTGTGCCGTGCTTTTAAGAAAACATCTTTCACTATGAGGAGTTCTAAAGAAACGTGAGTCTCTTGGCCTTGCAGGTGTATCATGCTTTGTGCCCCTCTGGGACTCACAGAAAAGTACAAGTGTGACTGTTACTCCCTTATTTTTTGTATTTCCCCATAACCTAGCCAATGTCTTGCAAATAACAGGCACTCAGTAACTGTTTTTGATTGGATTACATTGAACAATGATCTTCAAATGCTATTACGGATATAGTTAATAAATTCTCAATGTATTTTCAAGATCTCAGAAAATAGAAAATGATATGAACTAAGTATGTCAGAAGAGAAATATTTTGAAGTATAAATAACTATACAGTTCAGAGTTTTCTGCCTCATCTTTCAGATTACTTATCAAACTGTGATTTTGGTTTCCATGTCTCTCTCCTCCACAAAACTATGAATTTCTTAAGGGAGAGGCTGGCCCAATTCACCTTGGTACCACGCACCCAACAAGAGGTATAACTCATAGTCTGTTCTTTGTAAGTATTTGCTGAATCCATGAAATAAAGATGTAAGATTGGTTCACTGTTGAGTTTTTTTTGTTTTTTTTTTGTTTTTTTTTTTTTTTTGCAGGAGGCACTGCTCTTTATATTTAGATACACATACAGTGGCTTTGTTCCTGGACTGGTGTGATAGCTCCCCAAAGTCATTAGGATTCCAGCCTCCTTCTGACCTTCTAGACTGTCCTTTTAGCTCCTGGCTTCCTTCCTCAGGTGGCACAATGTGGCTGCTTGTGCTTCAACTATCATATTTTGTTTTAAAGTTTATTTACTTGTTTTGAGAGACTGAGACAGCACGAGTGGGAGAGAGGGAGAGAGAGAGAGAGGGAGATAGAGAATCCCAAGCAGGCAGAGCCGGAAGCAGGGCTCAAACTCACGAAACTCTGAGATCATGACCTGAGCTGAAACCAAGGGTCGGTCACGTAACCGACTGAGCCACTCGGGTGCCCCTCAACTATCCCATTTGAATTCTACCGAGGGAGAAGGGGAAGCAACAGACACAAAGGTTTTTCCACGGAAGCCTGTTTCTGCTTCTTCTGCTTACATTTCCACGGCCGCTCTCTGTGCAAAAGAAGTTGGGAAACATCATCTTTTAGCCGGGCGTGTTGGCCCTCCAGTAAAATTAGCATTCTGTTACCAGGTAACAAGGGGATTGTATTCTAGCACAATCAGTTTAGCACAAATTTTTCTAATTTTTTATCTGGCAATTTTTAGTGGAGCTGTCTTGACTCTAGTTTAATTCTTCTGATTTCTCTTTTGATATGGTTTTGTGGAGACAGTACTTTGGGATACATATATACACATATGTACATGCCCACGTATGTATATGCACACATACACGTACACAAACACGTACACGTATGCACACATATTCACTATACATGCACATAGATCTATACATGCTTAAACATTTGTGTAAAGCATACACGTCTCTATATTTATACCCATTATGTATGTACATACATAGATTTATGTATTTTTGTCAGGCTTTCTGGGAGTTCTTTGGGACCGTCTGGGATCGATGTTGAAGAGAAGGTGTGCAGGATGAGAAGCAATGAATGCAGAATCGTTGGTCAGACAGCACTCTCCCCTGCAGTGTCCCGGAGCGGATCTGATTAGCGAGGCACTAGGCATTCTTACTGTGGTGTTTGTCTGTTTATTCAGTATTTACTGAATTCACACTCTGAGCACGTATTCCACATCGTCCTTTTGCTTTCCGTTGTAATTAGAGTTAGCAGAGTACCATCTGTCTACCTTGCCGGGTCGTGTGAGGCGAGGCAGCCCTCAGGGTGGCCCCTGCCCAGCTCCAGAGGAAGCGTGGGCTTAGTGAGGGGGTGTCCTCTGTGCCTCCGGATGGTATTGACCAGAAGAGAGAGCTCACGGGCTGATGGGCTGTCTGCACTTCTCTTTCTCTCTCACATACCTTTGTCTGTGGATGTCTGGCCTCAAAACCCCTTCCCCTTTGCCACGGGCGTCTTAACCATCAGCTAACCATGGCCCACCTACGCTCTCAATGAGCCACGAGACCCAAGTGCACAACTAGCTCCTTATTTCTCCTTGAATTGAATTACCTTAGTTCTCAAGCCTCCATTTTTAATGACGGAAGACAATTGGGGCGCCTGGGTGGCGCAGTCGGTTAAGCGTCCGACTTCAGCCAGGTCACGATCTCGTGGTCTGTGAGTTCGAGCCCCGCGTCGGGCTCTGGGCTGATGGCTCAGAGCCTGGAGCCTGTTTCCGATTCTGTGTCTCCCTCTCTCTCTGCCCCTCCCCCGTTCATGCTCTGTCTCTCTCTGTCCCAAAACTAAATAAACATTGAAAAAAAAATTAAAAAAAAAATGACGGCAGACAATTAATCTTACCAGCTCAAAGTGATTCCCTTCTTGGTTACAGCCTAGCCTTTGGAGCACTCAACTCAAAATACAGTGCCCCGCTCACAACTTTGTGCCGTACTAAGGCCCTTGCAGGGAACTGTGGGTCCTCTCCAGGGGTTAGTTTCCCCATGGCTTTTGCCTCTAGTGTCATTCTGCTTTTTGTTCTTGTGAGCTTCTACCCCATGGTGTCTCCTGCTAGGTTCTCCACCTGGCCCTGCTCCCCGGGGCCAGGTCACACATGTCACTCTGCCTCCTGTTGCCCAACATCCTGCTGAACAGTCCATATTTGAATTTCTCCAGCTGGTTTTTTCAGCTGTTTATCCAGACTGGCATCCAACCCAGAAGGTTATAGTACATCTGTTACTTTGTGTCTGAGTCTTTTTAAACTCAACACAGGCCCTATGTCCATGAAGAATACTTAATGCTAGATATTGAGCTGACAAAGCCTGCCACTTAACTTGCTTAATTTAACGAAGGTCGGGTGGCCCTCACACACCTTGCATTTGGCCATCTGGATCTGGACGGTGGTGTCCAACAAAGGGATGGTGAAGGGCCACTGGCTCTTAACTGTCTTGGCCCAGAATTGCCACCCCTCACAGTCCTTGACCTACAACTGGCTGCACGGCCCCAACCCAAGGGCAAGGGAAGTGGGAAATGTAGGGAAGTACTTGGAATTGTAATGAGCATATCCCTACCATAAGCTTCTCCTCTTTGAATGGCCCTGACACCACGATGTTGAAGTGGCACAGGTGCTACCCTGTGAATTTGTGTCTCTGAATTTTTCTGCTTGCTTCCTTATGACGCAATTTAGGTTGCTCTACCTCCCACATTTCCCATAAACTAGAGTCAGATATAAAAACTTAAGGATATATGTCCAACGTTTTTATTTAGACAAATGACCGGTAATGCATAATTGGCATTGCATCACATCAGGAAATTTAAATATCTGATTAATTTAGATTATAATGCTTTGATTATCTGATGGATTAGAGCATCTGGTTACTTTATTGAACAGTCACCTCTTCCCTTTCATGAGTAGTAAATCACACATGTAATACATTTAATAATGACATATTCCTTGTATGAGTCAATAATCTCATTAGGTGTTACAGAATGATGGTTTTCTAATTCGATCATTCCTTCTACATTGGTAGCTAGCTTTCTTCTGTAAAGATCTATCTTTATTTGGTTTCCTTGAAATACAGTCCACTGGAAATGCTCAGAATTAGTCACATGGTCTTGTCTGCCTGTGGGAGGCTAGGATGTCAAGTTTCCTGGACGCCATGGAAAGAGGTGAGCAACAGTTGCAGGTACTTTCTTAGTTGCATTTTCTAACTAGTTATTTACATGTATATTGTGGTATTAACTTATTTGTCAATTTTATATCTTATCATCTCGTCCATTTTCTGACTGTAGCTTTTCAGTTGAGATTCTTGATTTTATACAACCTATAAATAGGCGTAGTTTTCTCTCTTCCTTTTCAATCTTTATACTTGTAACTTTGCTTGTCAAAAGCATTGACTGACGCCTCCAGGACAAATGGGAAATAATACTGGTAACAGTGGGCATTCTTGCCTTCGTCCTGCCTTCTGTGCTTCCCCTGGATCGAATGACTTACCAACCATCCTTACCGTTAAGGCATGCCTTTGGTGTAAATCAGGGATCAGTTGTGGCCATTCTCCATCCCACACTCATGATAGATATTGCCATCCAGTATGAACTTTGATGGGGCCTAGATCCTTTACTGGATATTAATCTCATTTGACAACTGGGATGAAGTGTATGTGCCATCCATCCTGGAACCAAAAGTGTGCCTTTAACAATTGCATTCAGCGAGTCGTATGATGGAATCTGGCAGACCTACCGACGTATAATTTTGACAGTGACGCAGTCACTGGATTTATTTGTTTTTTTATTTTATTTTTTTAATTTTTTTTTTCAACGTTTATTTATTTTTGGGACAGAGAGAGACAGAGCATGAACGGGGGAGGGGCAGAGAGAGAGAGGGAGACACAGAATCGGAAACAGGCTCCAGGCTCCGAGCCATCAGCCCAGAGCCCGACGCGGGGCTCGAACTCACAGACCGCGAGATCGTGACCTGGCTGAAGTCGGACGCTTAACCGACTGCGCCACCCAGGCGCCCCAATGGATTTATTTGAAAAATATTAATTCATGGTGTTGTTCAGGTGATGAGCTGAGATCGAGTCAGACACTTAACCGACTGAGCCACCCAGGGACCCCTGAATAATTTTCTGACTCCATAATTTTCTCCTTCTATTGATAATTAACTCGAAATTAAAAATACAAATTGTTGGGGCACCTGGGTGGCTCAGTCGGTTGGGCGTCCGACTTCGGCTCAGGTCATGATCTCACGGTTCGTGGGTTCGAGCCCCGCGTGGGGCTCTGTGCTGACGACTCAGAGCCTGGAGCCTGCTCTGGATTCTGCGCCCCCTTCTCTCTCTGCCCCTTCCCTTCTCATGCTCTGTCTCAAAAATAAAATAAAAAACATTAAGAAAAAAAATTAAAAATACGAATTGCACTCCCAACCAGTTTGGAAGCCATTCATTTACTCAACGAATATTTTTCAAATACCTGTCTTCTTGAGAACCGTGTGCTAATCTCCTGGGATACAGCTATGAAATAGCACCAAAGACGACTTTTTTTTTTCTTAGAAGTTTAGTGGAAGATAAATAGAAAACAACTAATGGGGCAAAACTATTTAATTTCAATTGTAGGTGACAGAGGAAAGTTGCAGTGTTTCAGGGAATCTAAAATAGATCTTACCTAGTAAGGTTTATGTATTTTGTTACCCCGTAGCAGTTTTTTTACATGACAGGTGTACAATAGCTATTTCTTAACTATTAATGAACAAATCAGAATTTATGTCATCCATAAAGCACATAAAACCTAACTGTTGTCAAATGGAGGAAAAATGACAATAGAGGTAAAGATGAGCACTTTGAGTTACTTAAAGAAAAGTTTAGGGTGTGTAGATGTGTGGTTTCCTTTTAGCTTTTAGAATTTAATGAAATATGTCTCATGATTCTGAAGGGGGATTGTAGGACAGTGACAGATCCCTTGAAGTTATATGGTCATTTGCTATAACTTGGTCAAATCAGATTAAAGTTTAATAGATAAAACCACACGCAAAGAACCGCATTTGCTAACACATTGGCATAGAAGCCTTGATAGAACGATGAACATTTTGGGCTGTTGTGAAACTTCTGTAGTTGCACAAGTCATTTTTGAAATTCTTACAGCACAACAGGTACGAGGTTAATTGTAGCAAATGTATTTTGCCGGAACTAGTTAGACTAAAACAATAGTGGTTGTGGAGAATTAAAGAAAACTCATTTTCAAGAAATACTTTTAGCTGACCAAAGAAATGTATATCTGACTTGCTTTAATAAAACTTACAAAGCAGTCTTTCCCTTGTCAGAATATTACCTTTCGTATTTACATAGTACCCCGTTTAATGCAGAGCAGAAAGAGCTTGTGAAACTGAAATAAAGACGATGATTTCAAGAATGCTCAGAATGAGGTTGGTTGCTACCACCCCTCCTGGACTGACCAAAAAGGCCCCTGGAGCTTGGAGATGTCACGCATAGGTCACACAGGTGACCCAGTCCTGGACCCGCTGCTCTCACTCACAGCTGGGCACTTTTTCCACAACAATGCATCTGGAAAACTTACACAATTAAATATCTATAACATTTAAAAAATACCTATAGGTCAAAACAACTGTGGGAGAACAAAATCCATTTAAGCGAAGTGAGTGGCAGAATGTAATGTTCTATAACGATTCCGATTTGGTAAAATCCAAAGGCTTAAGGGGCACTAGAGAGTTATGTTTCATTAAAATAATCCACTAAAATTACTGCATTTGTGTTTGTTTGTTTATTTATTTATCTATCTATCTATCTATCTATCTATCTATTTATTTATTTATTTTGTGTGTGTGTGTGTGTGTGTGTGTGTGTGAGAGAGAGAGAGAGAGAGGGAATATCCCAAGCAGGCTCCAGGCTCCATGCATTATGGGGCTTGATCCCATGACCCTGGGATCATAACCTGAGCTGAAATCAAGAGTCGGAAGCTCCAACATCTGAGCCACGCAGGTGCCCCTGCATGTGTGTTTTTATTCAGAAAAGATAATCTCTTTCCTGGAGTTAAGTATTCTTGTCTGTGAGCAGATTCAAATGGTTTTTATAACGTAGTTTGCTCCACTCCAGAACTGAAAGATACACTCAGTGGATTTCTGATGAGTGGCCTTACTCACTCTAATCACAGTGTGTTTTGAAATGGTCATAATTCTGGGCAACTGAAGAATTTCAAATCCCCTCGGACCCCACAGTGATCTCACCGGTTACATTTTTCCAGATTCCTGATCAGAATGGCTATGTAAATGATCAACCTTACAGAATAATCTAATCTGACCACAGGTGCCAGCCCCACCATGGCCACTGGTTCCCTACTGTCTTTTCTCCTCCGATCTCAGAGATTTCTTTTCTTTTCCTTTCTTTTCTATTTCTCTCAATATATTACCTCACTTTCATTTTAACTTAATTTAATTTAATTTAACAATTTAATTAAATTTATTCTTGTGTATTGGAGATTTCTATTTTCTCATTGCATGCTGGGTCTCAGCTACTGTATGGTTATGGCCCCAGCGGGAAACACTCAAATTAGAATAATTCAAGTGGAGTTGAATAACTAGAGTGTTTACAGAGGTGTGGGCAGATCTTGAGGGAGTCACCCAGGGAGAGTACAGGATTGCCACCTTAGGTCTAAAGAACAAAGGAGAGCATTACCAGAACTGAAGTCAGAGGAACTGCATGGAGATGGCTGTCCTCTGAAATCTGAGACCTTTGGTCCAGGGGCCCAGTTAGCCTGTGGCAACCCTGCAGGGAGGAAGCTGGAGGTATGAATCATCCACTACCTACCCTTTGATTCCTTAGTGCTTCTACTCAGTGAAACCCAATGGAAAGCCACAGAGCAACGCAACCCATTGATGTAATCCATTTAGGTGGCCTCCTGGGGTCACCGAGCAACGTGGAGAAGATGCGGGGGAAATGGCAAATACGAAGCAGAGAGGATGTTTATTAGACAGTCACTCATAAGCCTAACATAACAAAAGCTGGCCACTCTAAGACATCCACATTGTGGCCATCAGTTCAGGAGAAGCTCGAGTGTTTCAACACAATGGCTTCTGAACTCTGGTACAGTTTGTTTTGCCTTGGTTCCCAACTTCTGGCCCTCCCCTAGCCAATGCTCTCCTGCCATATCTGCTGAGCAGGTCTGATTTTGGTTTTATGACTTTCTAATGCCACTTTTAAGACCCTTTCAATTAGCCGCAACCTAGAACAATGCCTGATAAATCTTTATTAAAGAAATGAATAGGCATTACAACCTTAGTCCTCTCTTGACTAACCTGTTCAACCTGTTACTCTGGTTTGGTCAGTACTGTTGGCTCCCATATTCCACATTCTTCCTTGGTTGATGGCCCTAATTGCTTTCCTTGGGTTACATGTTTTTCAGTTTGTATCCTGACTGGATTAAAAGAGATAGCTTCCGGGCAAGATGCACCTGAGAAGACCAAAGTCCAGACAACATTGACTTCTCTGCCCCTTTTCCTGTTCTTTTAAGAATTTTTACCTCCTATCCCAGATTCCTGCTTTTGGAAGCAAATTTTCAGTGCAGTATTATGCTAACGAATGTTTATGTGGCAGATGTCATGGCTGATATTTCACTCTCTCCTGTACATTTTGAGAGCATTTTAGTACTTATTATTTCCTTATTTGGGACAGGAACTCCTTTCTGAGTTTTTCAAGTTGGGCACATGTCAAAACATCTCTTAAGAAATGAGAGGGTGTGAGATGGATCGTAATGTATAAGCCTCACATCTTTTAATACCGACCTTCTAGTTTTCATGAGCTAGATGAAAGGTCTGGAGTTGACCTCGATTGGTTACTGGACTGAGTCAAGTCCCAGTTGTTTTTCAGCTCTACCTGGGACCTGGGTTGACACCTGAGGATGGGGACTTAGGGAAGGCTGGGAGCTCCAAGCCTGATGCCATCTAGCATCAGACACCTTGAATGCTTTAGGAAGAGCAGCGTCAGCATGGAAAAGCCTTGGAAAGTATGCTTATGAATGGTGGCCACACTTCACTTCTTTAATTTTTTTTAAATTAAAAAAATTTTTTCTAACGTTTATTCATTTTTGAGAGAGAGAGAGACAGACAGAGCACAAGCAGGGATGGGACAGAGAGAGAGAGAGGGAGACACAGAATCCGACGCAGGCTCCAGGCTCTGAGCTGTCCGCACAGAGCCCGACGCGGGGCTCGAACCCACGAACTGTGAGACGACGACCTGAGCCGAAGTTGGACGCTTAACAGAGAGCCCCCCAGGTGCCCCCAGATTTCACTCCTAAGATGTGCTGAGTGACGTGTCCCTGAGCATACAAGAGAAGGAGGCAGTTGGCTTCCACAGGTATGTCCACTTGTGTTCTTCTGCTATGGACAGGAGTCATCACAAGCCCCGGGTAGCTTAGAATGCTGACGGTCTAATGACTAACCCTGCAATCTTGGGCAAGTTACCTAACTTTTAGTGCTTTAAATGGGGTGATAATTTTACCCAATTTACATGTTTGCTGTGAGGGAAAATGAGGTAATATAGGTAGAGTGCTTCACGATGTCTAGCACAAGAGATGAAGTCCCGAAAAAAATTAGCAAAACATCATGAGCTGTGGAATAACTTCAAGAAGGCAAATGTATGTATATTTGGAGTCTCCAAAGGAAGAGGGTAGGAACAAAATAAAATATTTGAAGATATATTGTCCAAAAATTGTCCAAATCTTGTGAAAACTATAAACCCACAGGCTCAATGAATGCAACAAACCCCAATCACAAAAAATTAATAAAAATATACCAAGTACATCATCATCAAATTACTGAAAACCAGTTATAGAGAGAAAGTCTTAAAAGCAGCCAGAGGGGGAAAAATACATCTTACATACAAAGGAACAAAGATAAGGATGACAGAATACTGGCTGTAAGAAGCATGCGCTCTTGGGGCACCTGGCTGGGTCAGTGGGTTAAGTGTCCGACTTCAGCTCAGCTCATGATCTCACAGCTCATGAGGTCGGCCCTGCGTTGGGCTCTGTGCTGACAGTTCAGAGCCTGGAGTCTGCTTCAGCTTCTGTGTCTCCCCTTCTCTCTGTCCCTCCCCCGCTCATGCTCTGTCTCTCTTTTTCTCTCAATAATAAACAAATCTTAAAAAAATTTTAAAAAGGAAGCATGAGCTCTTAAAGATAGTGATGTCATATCCATGAAACACAGAAAGAAAAACAAAACATCACTTTAGAATTCTACACCCAGTGAAAATATCTTTGAAAAACAAAGGCAAAACACTTTACCTGACATACAAAAGGTAAAAGAATTCATCGTTACCAGACAAGTACTAGAAGAAATGTAAACGGTTAGAGAAAGTCCTGCACACACAAAGAAAATGATACCAAGTGGAAGTCTGACTTTACACAAAGGAGTGAAGGCTATGGAAATAAACACTTTCCTTTCTCATTTTCTTTAAGAGGTAATTGATCATGTAAATGTAAAATAGTAACAATGTTTTATGGAGTTTATATCACATGTAGAAGTAAAATGTACGAAATCAATGACATTAAAGCTAGGAGAGAGGGAAGTATATTGTTTTAAGGTATACATTCTATACATGAAATGGTATAGTATTACTTGAAAATAGAACCTAAAGCAACCACTAAAAATAAAATAAAGATTAGCTAATAAAACAACAAAGGAAATAAAATAGGATAATTAAAAATACTTAATCTAAAGGTAAGCAGTGAGGGGGAAAAGGGGAATAAAGAAGATATGAATTAACTATTCAACAACTAGCAATGCGGCAAATATAAATTCATTCATAGAAATAATCACATGAAATGAAATTGCCTAAACTTCCTAATTAAAAAGCAGTATTATCACATTAAATAAAGAAAAGCAAGACCTACCTGTCTGTTGAGTCTATAAGAAAAGCACTTTAAATATGAAGATACAAATAGGATAAAAATATAAGGATGGGAAAAGATATAAAATTTTAATACTGGTTTTTTAAAAGCTATATTTCTATATTAAAAATCAGACAAAGTATATGTCAATCAAGGAATAAAGAGAGTTATTTCATGATGATAAAGAGATCAGTTAATCAAGAGGATATAACAGCCCTCAATGCTTATATACCTATTAACAGAACTTCAAAAATACACGATATAAAACCCACTAGGACTGCAAGGAGAAACAGACAAGTCCATGATTATATTCAGAAATTCAATACCCTATACTCATTAACTGATAGAACAGGGAAACAGAAAAGTATGGATGTGAAGTTGACAACACAATCAACTTGATCTACATTTAGAGACATTTTACTGAACGAATGCACAATATACAAAATATTTACCAAGAAAGACCTTGTTTTTGCTGTTAGACAAGCCTTGGGTAATATTAAAGTTTCAAATCATATAAAGTATGTTGTCTGATCACAATAGAATTAAATTAGCAGTCAGTAACAAAATGGTACCTGAAAAATCCCCAAGTATCTAGAAACTAAATAACACACCTCTAAAAAAAAGTGAGTCAAAGAAAAAGCCAAAAAAGGAAATTAGAAAGAATTTTGAACTGAGTAAAAAGAAAATAGGACATCAAAATTACAGATAAAACAGTATTTTGAAGAGAATATAAATTATTTTGACAAAATAAAACATCCATCCCTCTTAGAAACTCTCAGCAAATTAGGACTACAAGGAAAAAAACTCAATATGATAAAATACAACTATGAAAAACCTAATAGCTAACATTATATTTAATGCTGAATGACTAAATCCTTTCCCTCTAAGATATAAGTCAAAATAAGGGTGTCTGCTATTACCATTTCTTGTAGGTTCTGGCTAATGCAATAAAGCAGGAAAATGAAATAACATGCATACAGATTTGAAAGGAAGAGCCCAAAATATCATTATTTACAGATGACCTCACTGTTCATGTAGAAAATCCAAAGAAATCTGCAAAAAAAAAGCTAGTAGAACGAAAAGATGGAAAATGATACCAGCACTTTGGAAGAGAGCTTGCAGAAATGTTTTATCTTTGCTAAAACGTTAAAACACATCTTCCATGCCACCCAGTCATTCTTCTTCTAGGTATTTACCTAAGAGAAATGAAAGCAAATGTCCATACGAAGACTTATACATGAATGTCCATGATAGCTTTATTTACAATAGCCTCAAATTGGTAAGAGCAAAAAAATCAACAGGTGAATGGAGAAGCAAATTGTGGCCTATCCATAAAAGGAATAAAAAAGAATGAACTATTGATGTATGTGACACCATGGATGAATCTCAGAGCAACTACGCTGAGTGAAAGGAGCTACCCCAAATACACTATATGAGATATATTCTATATTACCCTACTTACATAAAATTCTAAAAAATGCAAACTAATGTCCAGAAACAGATGGTGGGTAGGCAGAGACACTTGGAAAGGAAAGGATGAGTTGTGAAGTGGCACTTGAAAGCCTTTTCAAGGGCAAGATTAAGTTTACTATTTTGATTGTGATGATAGTTTTGCATTTGTATACATATTTCAAACTCATAAGAATTTCTACTTTAAATAGGTACAGTTTACAGTATATTAATTACACATCAAGAATGCTGTTATAACTTTTACTAGCCCTATAAAAAAAACTGACTAGCTTATTTTCCTCTCTTGCTATTTTTGAAAACAGTTTTGATTCTATCCCTATTTACCCACTGAATTTTCTGCCTCTTTTCTTCCTCATTATTATTTTTTTTTAATTTTTTTTTCAACATTTTAATTTATTTTTTTGGGACAGAGAGAGACAGAGCATAAACGGGGGAGGGGCAGAGAGAGAGGGAGACACAGAATCGGAAACAGGCTCCAGGCTCCGAGCCATCAGCCCAGAGCCTGACGCGGGGCTCGAACTCACGGACCGTGAGATCGTGACCTGGCTGAAGTCGGACGCTTAACCGACTGCACCACCCAGGCGCCCCTCTTCCTCATTATTTTTATCTGGAATTTTAATTTCGTTTTAAACACACAAAATTTATTTTTTGAAATAGTCAATGCTAACTAATATTACATTTTAAGAGCAATAAAGAGAAAAGTTCTAAGAGTCTTAATATTATTTCTTTTTACCTTTTCTTTCTCTATTCATTATTCTTCTTGCTGAAGTATATCCTTTAGTATATCTTTCAGAAAGAATTATAAATGTTCCTAATATTTGTACTATTCCAAATGTCTTAATGTTACAGTCTTAAATACTAATGTAATGAAATATAGGATCTTGGCTTGAATGTCTCCAACTCTCCCCCGACTGTCCTTAGTTTTTAAAAGAGACAGTAAAACCTTGGATTGCGAGTAACCTGTTCTGCGAGTGTTTGCAAGATGAAGAAACATTTCTAATCAATTTTAACTTGACAAACAAGTGATGTCTTGCCATACGAGTAGTACGTGATGCCGGATGTCACATGATCACAACTGAGCCAATGGCTCTTGAAATTCGCTTTGATGCACAAGTGCTTTGGACTACAAGCATGTAATTTCTGGAATGAATTATGCTCACAAACCAAGATTTTACTGTATTTTAAAATGTATTCTAGCGTGTGTTATGTCAGTATAAAACCTTCAATCTGTCTGTTACTCCTTTGTAAGTAACTTGTCTTTTATCTTTGGTGGTTTCTTAGATTTCTCTTTACTGGTGATGTTTTAAATTTCACTGTCATGTAGCTAAATGTGGATTTACTTTTATGTATCCTGCTTGGCACCCTCTTCATGTTTTCTATCTTTGGATCAAAGCCTTTCTTCAATCCCAGGAAATTTGCAGCCTTTTTATTTTTAAAGAACAACTTTATTGAGATATAACTGACACACTATAAAATTCACTTTTTAAAAGTGTACAATTCAGTTGTTCTTAATATATGGTCAAATTGTGCAACCATCACCTCTGTATAATTCCAGAATACTTTTATTACCTCTGGAAGAAACCTCAGAACCATTAGCAGTCAGTCCCCATTCACCTGGTGTCTCCCCCAGCCCCTAGCAAACACTAATGTACTTTCTGCCTCTATGGATTCTGGATATTTAATATCAATGGAATTATACAATATGTGACCTTCAGTGTCTTGCTTCTTTCACTTTGCCTAATGTTTGCAAGGTCATCCATATTGCAACATGGATCTGTATTTCATCCCTTTTTGTGGTTGAATAATATTCTATTGTATGGATGTGCCACATTTTATTTATCCTTTTATCAGCTGATGAGTGTTTGGGTTGTTTTTACTTTTTCACTAGTACGAATAGTGTCGCTATGAACATTTGTGTACAAGTTTTTGTACAGACATGTTTTCCATTCTCTTGTATATATACTTAGCGGTGGAAATGCTGGGCCACGTGGCAGCTATATGTTCAACTTTTAAACTGTTTTCCCCCAATGTACAAGGGTCCCAGCTTTTCCATATCCTTGAGAACACTTGTTATTGGCCATCTTTTTTTATGGTAGCCAATCTAGTAGATGTGAAGGGCTACTAGTTTTTTCTCTGTCATTCTTCATAGTCTAAGTTTTTGGAACTTCTAAAATATATTTATTGAAGCTCTTTAATCTATTCTTGTCACTTAAATACTGTTTCAGTTAAAAAACATCTTTGTTGGGGCACCTGGGTGGCTCAGTTGGTTAAGCGGCCGACTTTGGCTCAGGTCATGATCTCATGGTTCATGAGTTCGAGCCCTGTGTCAGGCTCTGTGTTGACAGCTCAGACCCTGGAGCCTGCTTCAGAGTCTGTGTCTCTCTCGCTCTCTGCCCCTCCCCCACTCACACTCTCTCTCTCTCTTTCTCTCAAAAATAAATAAATGTTAAAAAATTTTTAGAAACATCTTTGTTTTATTGTGGCTGATTTCCTCATTATTAACTTTCTATTGGCTGATACAGTCGTGAACTGTGTCTAATCTAGAATTTGTCCTGTATAATTAGTTTTTTTCCCCAATATGCTCATTTATTGCTAACACATTTTAATTTCATAATTTCTTGATCTCCTTTTTATGGATGGCCTCCCTGCTTTTATTTCTTTGAAAATCTCAAAATACCTGTTTTAAACTTTCTTTTCAGATGGTCTTAATACTTGCATTTCATCACGAGTGAAGTTGTTGTATTTGTTGGCTTTCTTAAAGTTGCTTTCTTTACATATTTTAGAATTTTATAGTGCTACTCATAGCAAGTGGGATTGTTTCTCTCTCTCTCTCTTTCCCCATTCTTACTTATTTACCAGTTTGGGTTCAGAAATAGGATTTACATGGGAGGTTTGGGGACATTTCCCCATAATGAAGTTAATCATATTGCCAACTTAGTAGCTCAGCTGGCAGAGGGCTTTGCCCAGATACTGGTTCTTTAACTGTGTCTACTTACTCCTGTCACCCCAGGAAGTCAGAATCCTGGTTAGCATTTTTGACTTTTTTTAGCCTTTTTCAATCGACGGGCAAGACCTGCCCTCATCTGAGGTCCTTGGCAATCAACCTCGCTCTCATACATTGCCATTTGGTCCCAGTTATTATGAAAAAGTCAAATAGGAGGCTGTCCCCACCACACTCAAGGCTCAGAACCTGGGAACCTACCATTTTCACTCCCGCTTAGCATAGTTTGTTTATATTTTGCCTAAACCACCTGTAGGTTCATCTTTTTCTGAGCATAGTTATGTCTTTTAAACTAAAACAATTTACACATATTTGCTGTGAGTTTAGACAGGAGTATGGACTCACAGTGCTGTTTTATTGAATGCCAATGGCAAACAAAACAGAGATAGTTTCCACTTTCCCACTTGTTGAGACAGAATTCAGTCACACAAATTAATAGTTATAAAATGAAACATGTGCCGTGAAGGGAAAAATAGGCCAAGCAATCAAACAATCAAAAAGAGTGTTTTGTGAGAGCTATAAGGAAAGACCCTGACTAGCCTGGGGACCCTGAGCAGGGAGAAGTGAAGAAGGGGACTCTTGGAAGTCATTGGTAACAGGATAAATCAGCCATCGATTTTCTAGTGCAATTGATTCATAATGCTTGATTGACCTAAAGTGAAATGTTTTGTTTTAGTGGCTTATAAATTCTGATACAATTCTATAAAAGTTATTTTTTTTCTAGCATATCTTCTTAGACCCTGTGTAGCAAGGATCCAGTCATATAAAATTTAGTTTTGATTTCCTTTGAAGATTTTCAGGTACAGAAGGTGCTCAGCCAGGCCAATCTCCTTAAGCTGCTTCAAGGTGAATGTCAGGCTGTAGAGACTCCATCATATCAACCCATTTCCTCCTTCAGTTCATTTTGTGAGATTATTGTGCTCAAAGGAGTTTCCGTGTGATGTATCCCAACTCTCAAATGCCTCCACATTGTTTCGTGCCTTATTTCACAAAGTGATTTCACATTAAAGTCTACCATCAGGAGACAGACTTGATTCTTCCTTGGAGTTATGTCTCATGGAGAACACAATTGTGTGATTCCTAGAGTTGTGAGAAAGTTAAATTCCAAAGCTTTTCCAAGAGACTTGTACTTCGAGGCATTACATTTACAACTTACGATACACATGATGAAAAGCTTGCACTTCTTAGTTACATAATTCCATATGTATAGAAAAAGGATTATTTAATATAATCTGCCAAAAAATTACCTATAAATCAGTTAAGAAAAAGACAACCAAACAGATAAAGGGGCACATGTATATTGTAAATGGGGATACCAATTGGTATGGTATTTTTGGAAGTTATGTGTCAATAACCATAAACTATGACATATACATGTCTTTTGAGTAATTCCGGAATAGTCGGAATGTACTGGGTTGGCGGGAAAGGCAATCTCACGAGTGGTCTGCGTAAGAAAGAGCCTTGAGTCTGAAGCCACACCGCCCGTTGGAGGTTTATCACCTCGTGTGGGAGTATCTCTCCTTATTTCCTGCTCAGTGAGTGCTCCTCTATCTCAAAGTTGGTGTGTGTGACATGACACCTGGCCAACCCCACGGCCACATCTGTCCTCTGCAGGGAGGGGACAGGGTTCTATCCACTGCCACAGGAGAGGAAAGCAGGTAGGCCAATTGCCCTATGTTGGCCATGGATGAGACCTGCTGGTCATCGGGGGACCGACGCCCACTATTGAAGCTCATCTGGCCCTGTCTCTTCTCTATGTGAGTAAAACATCCGTCACCCCAATGCTTAATTGCATTGTGTTTTCCTTGGTGACTCTGATACCAAGATGCCATGCGCAGAAGTGTTCAGTCTTCCACTCGGGTTGTGCGGTACTTTGCTTGACAACTACTACTCCTCTTACTGCTACTGCTACATGCACACACACACGGACACACGCTTTTTATATAGGATAGGGTATGTTGTTCATATATATTTATGAGGATGCTTACTGCAGCATTGTTGGTAATATAAAAAAAATGGCCAGTGGAGTTGGTTTTAAAAAAAAGCAAAGCAGGGGGGCACCTGGGTGGCTCAGTTGGTTGAGCGTCTGACTTCGGCTCATGATCTCGCGGTTTGTGAGTTCAAGGCCCAATCGGGCTCGCTGCAGTCCCTCCCTCGCTTATGCTCTCTCAAGAATAAATTAAAACATTAAAAAAAAAAAAAAAGCAAAGCATCCATGTTACACAGTAACCATGCAGTAGTTGAAGAGTATCAGGCAGACTTACATGCTGATGTCGAGATATTGCCAAGATACATTAGTGAAAAAAAAAAAAAGGTGGCAGGATAAAATGTACAGAATTATTTTATTCATGTTGACAACAATAAAACTGTACGTGTCCACGTAAGCACGTATGTCATCATTATGAAAAAAATATATATATATTTAGGATAAACACCAAACTTTTAGTGGTAGTTACTTCTGTGGAAGTCATGGGAGATGACAGACAAATTTAACTTTAACACTGTATAGTTCTGCATTTGTTTGAATTTTCTTATGAAGGACAAGTATGGCACTTAAAACTCTCTGGAATTACCTTCTTTGGTGTTTAGTGTTTCACTCTACACATTAGACCATAAGTTTGAGAATGCACAGAATTGGGTGGAATTTTGTTTTCTGTAGCCCCAGGACTTAGAATCATGCATGGCCTGTAGCACATGCTCCATAAATATTGGTGCAGTGAATAACATAAGCATTGAAAAGGGAAGAAGGGGCTGGCCATGTAAGGTCTGCCCACTCCCAATTCACCTAAGCTCCTGCCCTGCCAGCCAAGTCTTTAACAAGAGCTCAATGTGCCATCACCTCAGTGTTGATTTCAAGCTGTGTGACCTCCTCATGGCCCCTCCTCTTTTCTTGGCCCCACTTTACTATCCCTAGAAGATCTAGCCTTCTACTCAACTGACAACTTGAAGGAAGAATTCTAGAAGGTTGGTTCTTGCAGTTCATGTCTGCAACTCCCCAGCTTTCCCATTTCTTTTCTAGATTGGCTTTAAAATGAGGGCAGGCAAGGTATGGTGGCAGCAGGTGGAGGCCCACGGAACAGAGAGAGAGAGAGAGAGAAGAAGAAGAAGCAGCAGCAGATGCCCGGTGGCCAAGGGAAGATGGTGCCTGTCTGCAAGGCCTGGGATGAAGTGGTGCCTTGAAACAACCCCATCAGTAAAGCCTGTGAATCCCACTAAAAATGGTCTGTCCCTCTTCCCTTGCTGAGGATGGTCTTGTCCCCTGCCAGTTATACTGATCCCAGGGAGCCTACAGGGACACCCAGCACACTAAAAGACAACCAGTTGGGATAAGGCTGCTTGACCGAACATCCTACCTGAATGTTCTAAATGTAAAACAACATGGCGGGAACAACATAAAGCATATCCAGTATTTGCTAGCAATGCCATTGAGTCAGCCGGCCACCAGGGTCATAGACAGGCTTATATATGTTATAAAAGGGAAATAAAAATGACTCTTGAGACTATTTTATCATTAAAAAAACTCATTCATTTATTTCATGGTTTTTAGAACATTCAGCACAGAGCAGAAAATAGTTCAGATGTGTAACTTGAAAAATACATTTGAGAAGCAAAAGAGTAACTAAGGATACCCAAATGGTCAATAAGCCTATAAAATGATGCTTGAACTATCAACAATAGCCAAAGTATGGAAACAGCCCAAATGCCCATCGACGGATGAATGGATAAAGAAGATGTGGTGTATATATATACAATGGAGTATTACTGGACAATTGAAAAGAATGAAATTTTGCCATTTGCAACGACGTGGATGGAACTGGAGGGTATTATGTTAAGCGAAATTAGTCAGAGAAAGACAAATGTCATATGACTTCACTCATAGGAGGACTTTAAGAGACAAAACAGATGAACGTGAGGGAAGGAAAGCTAAAATAATATAAAAACAGGGAGGGGGACAAAACAGAAGAGTCTCATAAATATGGAGAACAAACTGAGGGTTACGGGAGGGGTTGTGGGAGGGGGGATGGGCTAAATGGGGAAGGGGCACTAAGGAATCTACTCCTGAAATCATCGTTGCACTATATGATAACTAATTGGGGTGTAAATTAAAAAATAAAATAAAATAAAATAAAATAAAATAAAATAAAATAAAACAAGTTAAAAAAAATGACGCTTGATCTCACCAGCAACTAAAGAAATGTAAATTAAAACAGAATGGCAAAAATTTAATAAGGCTCATGATATGAAGTATTGGTAGAATATAAACTGTGGCCAGGAGCCCAAATTAGCACAAACTCTTTAAAAGTTGCCTGGCATTATAAGGCGCCTGGGTGCCTCAGTTGGTTAATCATCCGACTCTTGAATTTGGCTCAGGTCATGATCTCACAGTTCATGAGATGGAACCCCGCATAGGAGCCTGCTTGGGATTCTTTCTCTCTCTCTTTGTCCCTCCCTCGCTTGCACTCTTTCTCTCTCAAAATAAATTTTAAAAAAAACTTAAAAAAATACATTTAAAAAATCTGCTTGGCATAAACTGTAATTGAACATATCATACCCTACCATCGGGCAAATCTACCCCTAGTGATATGCCCAAGACAATGTGTTACAATGTTACACATGTGTTACAAGTTATGAGAGACACAGAATGCTTATAGCCACAGTATCCCCAAAAGCCCCAAACTGGAAACAGCCCAAGCTTCCATCAATAGTAGAATGGACCTTGCAGCATTTCCATACAATGGAATACTATATGGCAATAAAAATAATAGACCACAGCTGTCTGCAACAGCATGGAAAATTCTCATAAACGTAATGTTGAACCACATTGTTACAGAGAACAAAATCTGTTTTCTTTTTATAGAAAAATCTAAAAATAAGCAAGTTACTTTATGGTTATAGAAGTCATGAGGATAGTTACGTTTGCGGAAAAGGAAAGAGCTATTTATTTGGAGGGCAAGGGAGTGGGTGCTGAGGATGTTCTATTTCTTGACCTGGATGCTGGTTCATGGGTATGTTTCCTTTCCAGCAATTCAGTGAGATGTGCACTTGTGACATGTGAACTTCTCTGCAGACATGTTATACTTGATTAAAAAAAAAAAAAAAAGGCGAACAGAAAAAGTATCAGCACGTGACATGGATGGGTATATTTACATGATTGCCAAGCTCCCTTCTCTGCTGAGACAGGCATTCCTGGTCAATAATAGCACGGGTTTTTTGTTGTTGTTGTTTTTTGTTTTTGTTTTTGTTTTCCACTTTCGAAGCAACGGGTGAGCATTACAAGTTCAGGTGTTTGGTGTAGGAAGTGATTAAGAATATCTCTTCATTGCATGTTTATCACCAAACCTGAAAGTTTATATAACTTTTTCTCCCCAGCCCCCACTAAACCGGGATACTTTGACGGCTGCAAAATGACGACAGATACGGGTGACAGATATGACTGAGGTAACTGGCACATTTTTCCCTCAGGAGGGAGGAAACTTGAGGCCAACAGGGAGGTTGAAACACGTCAGCTTACCTTGCCACTCACCTGCTCTCAACCTTGAATTATTTCTGGTCGTGTCAACACCCCAAGCCTGAACACCTCCTAAGTCTTGTTCCTCCTCCCAGTTGGGGGCGCTGCAGCCACTTTTGGCGCAGTCTGGAATGCCCTTCCATCACATTCATATAGCTGGCTTTATTATTAGTTGAATGGATGAATTGGTTCCCGTGGGCGTGCTTAAGCACCCCTCCAGAAACAAAGCCCACAGATATTCACGGTGGTTGAAGTCTCAAGGCATTCAAAGCTGTATGCCCCTTTCCATCTTCTAAGAAGAAACCTTCGTGGCTCGAGGCTCAGATTCGTCATGCCTTTTATTTTTGGAGAACTTCCTCATTACACGGGTTTTACATGTTTGCAGTGGAACACTGAGAAAGCGAAGAAGATGATTAAGGGCTCTGCAATCCTTCCTGCCTCAGGAGACACGAAGCCTGGGAGAGAAAACTCTCTGGTTGGGTGTTCTCAGGCTCTGGCCAGACTTCCAGAAGCTCAGGGACAGTATCTCAACCCTGGGAGGCCGGGGAGCCAGAGCACGTAGGCCTGGAGAGGCCTGGTCCCTGAGAGGCCCCGGGGTGACGGGGCACCTCATTCCCGACCGTCCCAGGACGAGGCGTTGCGGGTCAGGAGAAGCCCAACAGCCCCTTGCGAGTACCGGAAGTTACAACAACCACCTAATGAGGACAGTGTGGCCGCAAGAGCTTCAGGCCCCACGGCTAGCTGGGATTTGCCCCCCGGGCAGCCTGGCCGGGGTTTCTACACAGAGTCCGCAGAGCTATCGACTCTCGGAAGGAACCCAGGCCAAGACTAGGCCTGAGGTGGAACTGGGGCCGCCTGAGCGCCAGGACGGAGGTGAGGGGGCCCAGAGAGAGCGCTCGGGAAGGTACAGGTGGAGCCGCGGCGCCCTCTGCAGGGAGTGCGCGCCTCTGCACCCAGGGCGCGCGGGGTTTTCCCCAGGCCCCCAGCTCAGCAGCTCCTTGGGGCTCCGGGCGCATCCAGCCCCCCTGCTCCGAAGCCCTCGCCCTACGCTGGTTGTAACCCTCGTCCCTCCCGTGTTTATGGATCCCCGAATGCCTGTGCTGAGGGCTTCAGTCACAGCCCGTTTGTCGGCGTTTGAAACGGCACCCCAGGCTGACTCAGGGAAAAGGGCTCCAAAGCCTTTCAGAGTTCAAGGTGCAAAATTCTAATGATGGATTTCGGACCAGAGGCCAGGCACGCGGGAGCTCTGTGGGGACCCAGGAAGAACCCGTACGGCACCCCTCGAGCCCCATTTCCCGGACGACCGCGATACTGGCTGCGAAGCTGGACTTCAGCTGACCTTTTATGCAGTTATACAAGGCAGCCGGACGGAAGGAGCCCTCGTGGCTGGCCATCTTTTCCGCTTTCTTCTTTTCCCGTTTCCCGGTCCCTCTTCCCTGTTCTCTCCCTCCCTGCACATTTGGGGCGCGTCTTCTGGGTTCCACATTTTCCCCCAGGCGTGAGGCGGGGGAGGACATATAGGAATGAGTGACATTGTCCCACCCCAGACATTGCTGGACCTATAGCAAGGTGATAGGTGGCAAAAGAGGTGACAGGTCTGTTGACTACCCCGAGGGTTTTGGCCTGGTCTATCTACACGGCTACCCTAAAATAGAAAAGAAAGGGCTACTACATAAAGAACTGTGCTTGATTTGAAAAAAAAAAAAATACTGCATTGCTTTGATCATGAAAATTGTGTTATTTCTCAAACCCTATTGGATGAGATGTGTATTACACATATTGTATTCTTATAAGGTAATGATTATGTTACGATCTTATCATGGTAGGCGGGGGTGGGGGGGAGGGCATTTTACTCTTGCCATTTCTAGGGTGTAGGCTGACTTTCTCTTTCCAGGGTTTGGGAATCCTTTGCTCTTGGGGAGAGAATTAAAAACTTGGGTTATTACCACGACGATCTGGGTTTCGGGTTTCTTTGGAAAAGTCTGGCAACGTGGGGTTGGCATTTCCCAGGGAAACAATTGTCTAAAGCTGAACGGAGACCTGACATCTCTGATGTGTTATAACCTCATCACTCCTTTTTGCTCATGTCACTGGTTTCCAAGGGCCAGCTTCTGTCTATCCCCTTCTTCCTGATCTGCTCCAAACACTTATGTTACTTCCATTTCTAGTTCGAAAGGGAGAGGGCTCTCCCCTGGAAGCAAAAGTTAGTTTGCCAGGGATCGGGAATATAGGCGGCAGTGTGGCTCTGAGAGTGGTGTTGCCCTGGGACCCCTTGCACTGATCAGAAGTCTTCTCATAGTGTATGGCCGAGGGGATGTCCCAGGGACCCCAGCAGGGCTGGACTCCAGGACAGAACTCCCAGGACAGTGGGGCTGCCTCTCCAGAAGGGAGCACACAGGCTTGCAAGGTGGTGGACTGCAGGGTAAAGACTCTTTCTCTCCTTTTCTGAGTTGCTAAACTCTGAATTTGGGGGGAGGAACACAAAGGAGAGAGTGGGTGAGGGTCCTGGAGAAAGGACTTAGTGGATGGGAGTTTAGCTACAGGTAGTTTCAACTAGAAAGAAGGAAGGAATGTTACATATGTTCTTACGTTTGTTGTTGCATGTTGTCCCCAATGGGTTAATTGATATGAAATGGCCATAAGCTTCTTGTGGGATAATCTGCCTTCTCAAACGTCTGTAATACCTTTTCAAATGATCTGGCCCCCAAATCCCTTCAGTCATCTCTTTACTCATTCGTATGTCCATTTGTCAGATATTGGACAACGCAGTCTGGGTTGTGGTGTCAGAGTATACAATAGTGAGAAAGATACAGTCCCAAGTTCTTCCAGTTGTTGGTAGTGACCTGAGCGAGGGACAGGGAGCTGGAAGGCAAAGGCTATTGCCTGGGAGCAAGAAGTTTGGGATCTTAATTCTACTTGTGTCCTTCAACTGCTGGGCGACCTTGGTTCAACTATTTAGCCAGAGGGCTTCATCTGCGTTTGTGAAATGGGACCAAATTATCTTTCATTTCTTATTAACTTCTAAAATACTTTGCTGAAGAAAACGGACATACACATCTGGATATCAGTGCAGATTTCCTTATATATGAGGGCATAGCTAGTTTCTTTATTAGGTTTTGGTTTTTCTTCCTGTATCTGATTTCCAGAAATGAAGAGTGGAAATACATTGTATTTTGCCCCGTGTGTTTACTCATCTAAGATTTTCCATGTAAGGAACGAAACGAAAAATGGTTTGGCCGCGTCAGCGGTTGGAAGAGGAGGCCAGTGGTGAGCCTGTCAAAAGCAGATGGGCTCAGTGTCTTCAACTTTAGGATTTACCGTGGAGACCGGAAGGCGAATGAGAACCTTGGGGAAGAAGAAACTTACAAGAATATCATGCAGTCGGGGTAATGGGTTTATTGTACCTATTTACAAGTAAGCATTTACTGGTATTTTTGTCAAGAGTGAAGGACAAAGGAACACCAACCATTTTAGCATGAACACGACACAGCTGCAATAGACCAATACTGAGCATCAACACGGTCGAGAGAACACGGCGCCCAAAGCGAGCGCTTGCAGGTTGTGTAGTTAGTTACCCAGACAATAAAGGCCACTGTACCATGCAAGCAGTGCGCGATAATAACACACGATTGACCGGGGGACAGAGGGAGGCCTGCTGGGGCCTGGGGTCATCGGCCGGGAAGGGGGTCAGAATCTCGTAAATCCTCTGTATCTCTTCTCCACGTCGGGAACTTCTTTGGAGTAGCTTTCGCCTTCTTCGTCGGAGGGCAGAGAGTCGGCAAAGCGCTTGAGGAAGCCCCCGTACCTTTTCTGGTAGTCCATCCACCACTCGGGCCGACCGACTCTTCTCATGAAGCCCCCGTACCGCTTCTGCAGCATCTTGGCTTCTTGCGCCAGTTGGGGGCTGCCCTTCAAGGCTCTCATGAAGCCCCCGTAGCTCTTGCTCACGTCTTCATCATCACCGCCCTCGCGGTGGCGGCCGCCGTCTCGGGTCTCCCCAGGCCCCAGCAGCTCTTTCAGCAGGTCCGAGGAACTGGCCAGGGCGTCCTCCTCCTCCTCGGCGTCCTTCTTCATGAAGCCCCCGTATCTCTTGGCCAGGATCTCCCCTGCGGGGGCCTCTTCTTCCGGCTCCTGTGGATACAGCTCATCCATTTTCTTCATGAAGCCTCCATACCTTTTCATGAAGCCCCCGTACTTTTTGGCTAGCGCGTGGCTCTCCTCGGGGCTGCTCTCTCTGAGGGCGCTGGTGCCATCTTGAGGAATCTCCAGCTGGGTCAGCTTCAGGAGCTCCTTGCAGGTTTCCCAGGTCTTGAGAGAAGGCAGTTTCCCTTCACATTCCAGGGTGCAAGCCTGGGAAAGGAATCCCATTTAGTGATACAAAGAGGCTTTTCTGGTTTCATTAGGTAAATGGTTTTTCTCTCTCTCTCTCTCTCTCTGTGTGTGTGTGTGTGTGTGTGTGTGTGTGTGTGTGTGTGGAGTGTGCTTTCCTATGGAAACTCTTCTATGACAACGTGATTTCCAATTTCTCATTACAGCTTTTCAATATTCTGAACAGGCACATCAAAGGGAAATGGAATCATTGTGGGTAATTAACTGAGTCAAATTAGAATTTGTCTTTGAATTTGGACAGACTGTAGCTACCACGCCATTTCAGTATTGTAAAAGACTTTTTTCCACCCAATTTTAACCTCGACTGGCTGCCTGCACAATCTAATTTCACTGAGTAACCTTCCACTGTTGATTGCATTTTGTTCGAGCTTTTTCTAACCAAAAGGGAGAAACTTCTCTTTACCTAATTAGGGATATCATCCTCAGATTCCTTTTATCTTCTTGTCTTACAGATAAGGTCAATATTAATAATATTAGGTTGTTTACTTTCTTGTGTTACTATTCTACCTGGGATGGCATTTAGTATTCCTGCAAACATTATCATTCTTGAAAGAAAAACAGCAATTTCAGAATAAGTTGCAGAAGAAAGACATTCTAAAACTCAGTGTAAGTCTATGAATTACTTGGATGATGACATATTGAGTTGCTGCATGTTTTGTTTTTTGCCCCCTTGGTTGATTAAAACAGATTTAATCATCTTGAACAGAATCTTTCTTATGATGAGGTCTGATATGCAACTATGCATATGCAAATATTCACACATTATTCATGTTTCTTAACAGTTACCAATGTACAGAAAAGTTTCCCCTCCCAATGGAAATCATATTATTTGATAAAATGGGAATGAGAAGTGATCTGTATATAATTCCTTCTTTTTATTATGTAATAAATTTTAATCAGCATAAGATTTAGACTATGTGTTCTAACAATCTTAAGATTCTCTTCTATCCAGTAGACCACTTGGGCATAATAAAAAGAGAAGTAATATTGCATGACCATTTATAAAGTCTATATAATAGTTCTGGGCGTTTCAGGGCTTTTGGTAGCTGCCTCAAGTCTACTTATGGAACCCAGGTTACAGACCCTTGATTTAGTAAAACCAGGCCCAGTCTTGGTATTTAAAATATATTGGTATATTAATTTGTATAAAACACACACATGTTACTTTCACAATGCAAGAAAGTATTTTCTTAGTGCAACAAAATTCCTTAGGGTTCTTTAACCAGCTCCTAATAATTAAACTTTGTGTCTAAGAAAAGTAAAGAGATGCTTTATAAACCCCTCCAGATGATGCAATTAAAATGATCCTGTGTTACTCTGGACATCTGAGCAAGAAACAAAAACACCACTAAAAACATAAGCTGTTCAGGGGTCAATACCATTTCCATTCGACAATGAAATATCAACGATCTCTTTGCCAAAAATTACCATTGAACATTTTGTATACTGTCACCAAAAGGCTTTTTAATGTTGAGATTCTTTCAACAAGAAATGATGACAACCAGAAAACAAACAAAACAAAAACAAAAACAAAACACACACACTCATGCTAAAAGAAGTGATGTTAATTTATAAGTTCCAATATATGTCTATGCATCTGGACAACAACCCTGGCATGCCTGCTTAGCTTTGCACCCATCACCGAACAAAACACAAGTGACTTTCGTGTGGTAGAGTCTCCATATTTGTTACGTTGATTCTACATAGTTTTGGTCAGGCAACCTCATTTCTCATAGGTCTTCTGCATCTGAGCTAAAATTCCAGAACTGCCGTAATACCAACAACACAGTCATCAACAGAGTCTTTTGTCGCAGAGAAACTAACAACCCTACGTGTTGTTGGCAAACCAATCAGCCAAGGCAAAACCCATCAGCCAAACAAATCAGAACAACAAAGGCTAGATGAAGGGGATTGTTGCCCCTATTCAAGATGCAACATTTTATCAGAGTTTAAATATAAAGCCCTACTATGTGTCTTCTCTTTCAGGCCATGCAAGTACCTGTGCATATTGAATGAAGGGGACCAGGTACTTCAATTGAAACAAGCCAACATTTAACCTGAAACGTACACTTTGGCTTTTCTGGAATCCTTTCCTTAATTTTCATCCCTATTTTATATGTCTACATCACAACATTTCTTCAAAGGCTGAGATGGGGAACTTAACTCTTTGGATTAATACATTATTTTCTACTGAGCCTTTTAAGTCATCACGGAATGTCAACAAATTGAGAAGACAGTGCAGAGGCATCCCTGGAGAAGCCAGTTAAAATGAAGCTTCCTGGGTCCCCAATTCAGAGATGCTGATTCAGTAGAGCACCAAGGCTGATTTACCAGCACAGGGACTATGATTAGAATGAGTGGGGGTTCTTTGTTCTCAGCTTCTCTCCTCCCCTTCCCCCCAGCTTCTGTCCTGTAGTTATCTTTGCATTGTTGTCACCTCTTTGGACACCTTTCCTGTGCCTTTTTCATAGCAAAGTAAATTGTTGTCTTAGTGGGTATAACAAAAGTACATTCAAGGGAAGACAGAAGTTGAATTCCGGGGTCACTTGCCTGTAAGATGTGCTGATGTTTCTCCCCCTTCCACTGCACCCCCCTTCCTCTCCCTTCCTCCCGATCCCAACCCTTTCCTCTCTCCTATCCACAGGTGAGGGTAAGGGCTTGAGGGACCTGAAGTTGAAAGGGCTGGAGAAATGAAATCCAAAGAAAGACAACGAAATGTCACTAATGAAAAATGACATTATTTGCAAGAAGGATGGGAGGATGGGTTATGTGCAAGGGGACCTTCGTGGGATATGTTGGGAACTGGGGTGACCGAACATCGTCTTTGGGACAGGTGGGGTGACCACCAAATGCTCTCCAAGAGGCTGAAGGGCGCGCATCCCGGGGCTCCTGCATCCCCAGGGGTAAAACGAACTTGGTTTGTGGGGAGACGCTGCCTCTTTTATCGGTCCCTAGAGGGTCGCGGGTCCCGAAGCTGAGAGCTAGAGCGGGACTTTGGTAGGCGTTCAGGGAACGGTCGGACACCTGCGTCACCGCGGAGATCGGCGCCGCGGCGGCGGGACCGAGTGTGACCGGGGGATGCGCCCTGTCTGCGGACCGGCTCGGCTCCCAGGCCTCCCGCCCGCCCGCCTCGGTAACTCACCAAGGGGTTGATGTCGGTGGGGCGCGCCAGGCGGTAGCTGCACGTCGCGCAGTCCTGGCTGCATTCCGCCCTCACGGTCGCCAGGAGCCCGGGGCCGAGCGCCAGCAGCCAAGTGCAGAGTGTCAGGAATCGCGCCATGGGCTGCAGGGAGAAAGGGACGCGAACTCGGAGCGCGCCCGGAGCAGAGCGCGACCTTCGGAGGGACCCGTCGCCGGGACAGTCCCAGCCGGCGGCTGTCGAGCCGGAGCTCCCAGGGATGCGCCTTCCTGGGCCCCCCTCCCGCCTGGCCGACGCCGCTTTTGGAGGCCCAGGGGGCAGATGGCCCCGCGGTCTCCAGGTAGGCACTGCCACTGGCCCCCCGAGCCCGCGGATGCCCGGGGCTCTCTTTCTGGGCTCCCACAGCTTAAGGAGGATTCTGGAGAGAACACCACCTGCGAAGACCAAATGCAAGAGAACGGGAGCCTTGGGGCGGGGTGGGGCGTGGGGGGGGGGGAGACGACATTCACTGGGGTCACAAACAGGCACCCGAAGAAAGTTGGGGCGCCCCATGCAATGAAGGAAAACGCCGATTCGAACCGAGCGGGCGGACGGTCGCAAACGCACGCAGCAAAGGCGCGGTTTGGACAAGTTCACTCACGTTGACGCCGTTCGGATGGCGCAGGCTGGTCGGCGACATCGGGTCCCAAGCGCTGCTCTAGAAGGGAGAGAACAAGGCAGGTGTGAGGCGGGCGGGGATCGGGGCGAGCGGCCGGGGGCGCGGGCAGACGCGGGTCTCACCGTCGCGGTCCTCGGCGTCGCCGCGGGGCCGCGGGCTGGACTGCAGGGCTCGGCGCGGCTGCCTCGCCTGGCCTGACTGTCCCGGGGCTGGTGGCGGCTGGAGTCACTTTATAATTAGCCCCCAAGCCAAGGAGGCGAGCGCGCCCCAATCGCCGGCGGGCTGCAGCTGACGCAGGCCCTACGCCAGTCCCGCGCCGACGCCCTCGTGGGAGGGGTCCGTCCCGGCCCCAGCACGCGGGCCCGGGGGCGGGGGCGGGGGGCGCAGGGTGGCTCAGCTCGCGGCTGGGTGACACATCGAGGCAGTCAGGGCTTGTGGAGAGAGAGTGGGATGACATCAAGTCCCCCCCGGGTGAGGTCACTGAAATCGCACGCCCTGGGGGTGCGGGCTCCACGGAGAGAGCCGAGGGGGAGGCGTCAGGAGGGGCAGGTGGGCAGACTTAGATTTCTGAAATGTGCTGGAGACCCTCCGAGCGAGTGAACCTGCCCTTTCTCCGCCTCCCCCTGGGGCACTGGGTGGTCGCGGTGGGTGCCCGGCACGGCCGTCCCGAATGTCATTTATGCACCTGTCTGTACCCACCTCCCCCACTGGATTCTCAGGTCCCTGCCTCAGCGTCTAACCGCGTCCGGCGCATCGTCGGAGGCGCTCAGGGAAGGGTTAAAGTACAGAAAGATGGAAACTTATCGGGAATCTTAGAAATCCCCGGACAGCTTTCCCCTTTCGCGTTCGTGGGACCCTTGCCCAAACGTGGACTGGAACAGCGTTCCTCTAGGGACAACACGCCGTGCAGCAGCGGCGGGAGGGGACCCGCCTTTACCCAGCTCCCTAGCCAGGCTTCCCAGTCGGGGACACGCTGCCTCTAGCGCTGTGCCCAGGGTGTCCTGGGGGTTTTGATGAGTGACAGGGGGGTGCAGGGCGGGAGTGATGCTAGCGTGCCAGGACTGGCGAGGGAGAGACGAGCGACGCGGTACCCCGGGCGCCTGGGGCTTGGGGGCGCACCTCCGCTGCTCAGGGAGAGGGCCAGGAGCCGGCGGTGGGGTCTGGGGCTGCGGGTTGAGGCTCTCACTCCGCCACTTTCTAGTTCTGCGGAACATTGCCAAGAAGCAAGTTATGTGTCTTATGTAAGGCCTCACTTTCCTCGTTTGGCGAATAGGAACCAGAGGGAATGTGCCGTTCGTAAGGTTCCAGAGAGGCGTAAATGAAATAATGGGCGAAAGCATTGATTTAGCCTTGTGTCCGGCCTATAGCAAGCCCTAGAAATGCGCATCTGATCTGACACCTGTCATCATCCTCCCTTTGGTTTGTCCATCACCCACCCATCATACATCTATTGTTTATTGATCCAGCCACGTATCCATCTGGCCTGGCCCTAGAGGGAGGCCACAAACTGTCCCAGAGCCCAGAGGGAGGCCACAAACTGTCCCAGAGCCCCCCCCCCCCACACACACACAGAGCCTCTGGTCTTTCCCAGCCACACGGACCCGCCACGACCTCAGCCTTCGCAGGTGCCCGCAGCCTCAGGGCTCCGCGGAGGCTCGGGCCGCGCCGCATCTCCCAGTTTTGTCGCTAGAGGGCAGCGCTCTCCTGCGTAGCTTTGCGGGCGCAGGGAAGGGGGCTCCGCGGGCCCGCTCGGGACCCTCACCCCGGGTGGCCGCAGCGCCGCAGCAGTGCATGGCCTGCCCTCCGGGCAGGGGCAGCTCTGCGGCGGGGGACCTGGAAATGCTAGCGTCCGGGGTGCGGCCGCAGAACGCCGGCATTGACATCTTGCCGGAAAAGCATCACATGCCTCTGGGGCCCTTCAGCCTCTTCGCCATCAGGGGGCTGATAGAATCGTCCCCAGCTACTTTCTCTCTCTCTCTCCCCGACCGAGAGGAGAGCTGACATCTGTACCTGAGGTGTCCCCAGTGGCCTGGGCTTTGTAGTCCGTGCAAAAGGAGCGCACGAACAAATCCTGCCCGACAGGAGAGAAACCCCGCTGTATCGGAGCCCGGGGAACACCTGGCATCGCCTAAGAAGTGTAAAAACACAATCGGGGGCAAGAGGCTGAGACGTCTGTGTGTGGGACGACGGCACCACGTGTGGCTTCCTTAGGATACACGGGGCTAGACACGGAAAAGCTCCTTAGAATCTGGGAAAAGTATGGAAACTGAAGGGTGAAAGGAGTTTGGGGGAGGGTTTATTCCAACCCTCACTTTACAGATGGGGGGGGGGGGAAACCCGGCGCGGCCAAGTGACATCCAAGGGACTGGCCCAGACAGTGGCAAAACCAGGTTCTGCCATACCTTTCTGGGGAGGCCTCAGATTTGGTTTGTTTCTGTTGGAACAATCAATGTCTACTCTGAGTTAGTTTCTCTCGGTGAGTCTGCATCTTGCAGGTTCTTAAATGTCAGGAAAGAGAGGGGCACCTGGGTGGCTCAGTCGGTTAAGCATCCCACTCTTGATGTGGGGGGGGGGGGCTTAATCTCACAGTTGGTGGGTTGGAGCCCCACGTGGGGCTCTGTGCTAACAGTGCGGAGCCTACTTAGGGTTCTCTTTCTCCCTCTCTGTCTGCCCCTACTCTGCTTGTTCTCTCTCTCTCTCTCTCAAAACAAATAAACTTAAAAAAAGAAATAAATGTCCCTTCCCCCCATCTGCCCTTGGAGGCTGAAGGGCATGCATTTTGTATTTATTTCTTTATATTTGACTCACGGCAGTGGGTTGCAAGGAATTCATCTTTTCACGATCCAGTAAATATTTTTAAGAACTAATAGATATGGCAGTTACCTTCTGAGAAAAGACTGTTCTAGAAACCAGACTCACCAAAGGGAAAGGAATCTTCTCTTAAGGCATTTAATCCAGAGAATTCTGATTTCCATGTCAGGATCAAGATGTCTCCTTCTTCTGATCCTAGGGTCCCAAACTGTAGATAAAGGGATTTACTCCAGAGACCAAAAAAAAGTGATTTGTAAAACCTTGACGATGAGTGGTGTTCTGGTTGCTGTAGGAGGGATTTTAAAAGTCCTTGCAATATTCTCTTTCATCATCTCCAGGATGGAAAATGCCTAAATTGAATGCTGTCTTTCAAGTGTCCGTGCTCCGCCTGCCACTTAGATACAGATACTTTATTATGGAACCTGCTACCTCTTTGCCCCTCAGTCCCTAACATATCAGTAGTGGGAACACGGCAGTTTCGCACTCCAGGGATTGTGTAACGTTTCAGCATAAAAGCACCATGTTCTAACATTTCAGATGTTTGGAGTCCTGCCAGAGGCACGGTAAACTTGCCTTTTTCCGTTACAATCTAGAGCATAGGCTTTGCAAGCTACGATTCTGTGAGCTAGGCGCATTACCGCAAAGGATCCCTGTTAAGGGATTCTTCTTCAGACTGGCTCAGAACACAGGTCACAGACAGATTCTAAGTGGGATTGGTTGGAAGGGGATGCTTTTATGGTGTGATAGATCCCCACTTCAAGGAAAATGAGTCTGGTACAGTCTCACTCTGAAAAATTCAGGAAACAAAATAAACCCCTTAGAAGGAAAAGTAACCTGGTGCAAAGTCACCTAAGAGTAAGTTTAAATAATAGATAACGTGTCAGCGTATCAGAAAGGGGGGGAAGGGTGAACAACAATAAAAACAGCAGGGAAGGGAAACTAAACGCAGCACATCAAACATAATGTGTACACATGTGTAAACTTAGAATTGAAACAGAGTTCCTAAATTAGGCCTTCAGCTCTCAGACATGAAAAACTAAATTTTAGGGCTAAGCATAGGTAATTAGACCATGAATAAAGCAAGTCACATGATGACTGATTAGATTAAATGAAGATATAGCTGAGGATCTAACCAATATATGGATTCTTTTTTTTCTTCTTCTTCTTCCAGGCATCTGAATCTTAATTTTATTTCTTACTCCAATAAGGAACAGAAAATCTAATTTTAAACAAGGTATGTTTTATAATATTACTAAAGAATAGAAATTTTTAAAGAATAAATCTTACAAAAGAGGTACAGAGCCTTAATAGAGAGCATCAAAAAATGTTCACAAAAAACACGACCTAACAAACGGAAAACATAATCCCTAATTTAATTACTTCCTGTGGTGTCATTTATCTTGTTTCTCTATCTCCTGCATTTCCTAGAAACTGAAATTTACATCTTAAGTCTTGCTAGATTCAGATGAAGCGTTTTTGACTAGACTGCATCAGAGGTGAATTTGTCTACTTTATATTTCATGACATAAATATATCTGGTCATCCCATCATGACTGAAGCTAAGAATAGTCACTGAATTAGGGTGATGGACCACTTGACTGGAATGATCTCTGGTTCTTTTAGTTATCATTGGCAAGAAATTATTTTCATGGTCATTATAAAATTTATAACGAAAGTAAAGAATCCAACAACATTTCCCTGTCTCCATTGACAAATGTAATCCGTTTCTTTCGCTAATCCAAAAATACTACGAACTCGGACTTTTTCCTATCACGGATTTAAAAAATGACCGTGAAACTCGACCTGGCAGATCGCACAACCAATCCCCCGCGGCCAGTTTGTAAGTACTAAAACCACATCCTCCGCATAGAAATACACTTCCCATGTTTTCAAGGTCGAGATTTGGGGCTGTAGTCCGAAGCTTGGCCTCTAGGCACCTGCCCGGCTTCGCTTCGGGTTGTGGCAGCATGCTTCCCGGGCACAGGTGAACAAACCCGTCTAGACCTCCACGCCCCTTGTCCGGCGGAGGTAGGACGTACCCGGTATTGGCTGTTCAGTAATGTCCAGGTGCTGTCGCGCTGTCTTGCTTTCCACACCACGTCGCAGGGTTGCTGTGCATTCAGGACGTCCCTCGTCCGGCTCTCTGGTTCTGGGATGGGTGTGGCACTCAGTCAGACTCTGCTCAGATCAGGTGGCCTTCAGAGGAGCCCCAGATGAAGCCATTCTCACTCTGAAGTGACTGGCCCCAGGACTCCAATGACCTCGTGTCCAGCCCGGCTGCCTCGTGGACGGAGAGTAGTACCTCCTGGCCTACTGGCCACTCATGGCACCCTGTCTTGTAAGCTCTACCAGGATGCAAAAGCTGGGGGCAAGCTGGAAAAGTTCAGATGTCTGAAGGATTCCAGAACAGCTTAACTTTCAGAGACTGAGTTTTGGAATTGCCCTGAAGAAATTTGATAGCCGCCTCAGAGCCATGTTAGGAAATTGCCTTGCCTCTTTGGAACTAAACCTTATTTAACAACTCGAGTTTAATTTGCTCTGGGTTGTTTCCAAAATCAAATGGCTGATCCCGTCTGTAGGACCTGCAGAGAAGGCAAAAAATATTAATTGAATGAATGAATGAATGAATGAGTGAAAACATGCACCAAGGAAGCAATTTCCACAATTGAGGCGGTGCTGGAGGAGAGGTTCGAAATAGGTTTTGAGCACCAATAAATCCCTGGAATAAATGCCCGGGGTCCAGTTTACCTGAAATTCTGGCGGGATATTCCTTGGCATATGACCCGCAGCACAGAGCTTTACACATAATGGAGACTCGGTAAAGTTGTTTTTAAAAACTACCTTGCTACTCGTAGTCACCTCTTCCATGGTTTCCATGTTCGTGTGATGGATTCAACAGGTTAAAATATTGTCATAAAATTATAGGGGCGCCTGGGTGGCGCAGTCGGTTAAGCGTCCGACTTCAGCCCGGTCATGATCTCGCGGTCCGGGAGCTCGAGCCCCGCGTCAGGCTCTGGGCTGATGGCTCAGAGCCTGGAGCCTGTTTCCGATTCTGTGTCTCCCTCCCTCTCTGCCCCTCCCCCGTTCATGCTCTGTCTCTTTCTGTCCCAAAAATAAATAAACGTTGAAAAAAAAAATTAAAAAAAAATTATATAAGCCAAAATCCTGCAGGCATTCACTTCTAACTCTATCATTAATTCTCTTGATATTTCCTTTGTTTTGTATAGATATTAGAACTTAGAATAAAATTTTTTTTAATATCTATTTATTTATTTTTGAGAGACAGAGTGAAAGAGAGAGAGAGAGAGAGAGACAGAGAGACAGAGAGAGAGAGAGAGAGACAGGTAGAGAGAGAGGGAGATAGAAATCCCAAGCAGGGGATCCCAGCACAGAGTCTGACGTGGGGCTCGAACTCACAGACTGTGAGATCATGACCTGAACCAAAAATCAAGAGTTTGGATGCTTAGCCCACTGAGCCACCCAGGTGCCCCTAGAAAAAAGAGTTTTTTTAATATGCTTGTGAAAATCAGTCCAGAGAAGGTCGTGTGTGTGTGGCACAAAACGAGGTGAGAGAAAGTAAGGTTGGAATATATGCATTTTTTCCAACTCTGAAGCTCTTATCTGATAATCCATTTGGTGGAGGAACAAACCCGGTGAATATCTTAGCAGATCCTAGAAGATATCCTAGATATCCTAGATAAAATCCTGCAAGATTTTATGAAGAGAAACAATTATTTTTCTATTAAGAGCTTAGGATCAGAAAATGCTAATTTGAATTTCTGTTCTGCTTTCAATGGAATGTATACACTTGGGAGTGTGAATTTCTAAACCTCATTTTTCTCATCTGTGCAATGAGGATAATAAAAAACTACCTGCATTAACTTGTTGCCTGGATTAAATGAAAAACGAATATATGGACAGTGTTAGGTATTGCATTTATATTAGCGACCCTTTTTATTGTGCTAAAGAATTTCTGAGGCAAAATGTTTTTTCCTTGGTTTCTGGATTGTCATGTTAGAAGCCTCTCATTTTTGAAGCTGTGACTTGTTTGCTTTAGTGGAGTGTTCAGATAATGAAAGCAACTGAGTATTTTGATAATGGGTGAAGGACACAGGTTTTTTATCTACCTGGATCCAGTGCTCCAAATTAAAAATTACAACCACAGAAGCGCCTGGGTGGCTCAGTCAGTTAAGCGTTCGACTTCGGCTCAGGTCATGATCTCACGGCTCGTGAGTTCGAGCCCCACGTCAGGTTCTGTGCGGACAGCTCGGAGCCTGGAGCCTGCTTCGGATTCTGTGTCTCGCTCTCTCTCTGCCCCGCCCCTGCTCGCGCTCTGTGTCTCTCTGTCTCAAAAGTAAATAAGCATTAAAAAAAAATTGGAAAACAATTACAACCATAGAGCAATTTATAATAACTGTAGGTAGCAAGCTGCTTCATAAAACTGTAATAAGGTATGCTGAAAGAACTGACTTGTGGATAGCACAATCTCGTCGATTATTATTGTGCTTGGGAATATATTATAGGGCATTAATCTCCAACATTTCTGTGTATAGCAGAGCAAATTAGGGGAGGAAGATGTAAAAGAGGTGCTTGGCCCAGGGCACTTGGGGCCTCCATAGGAGGGCAGAGTTGGAACAACAGGAGAGAGAGAGAGAGAGTCCTAAAACAAGGTACAGACAGGAAGGAGCCCATCGATGAAGACAGCTGTGGGAGGCCGTGGGCGTGGTGGTCTGGGGGAAAGCACCCGGTCACTCAGGGCAGTGTGACACAGGGAACATTGACTCCTCTACACCCCCTTTTCTCTGCAGTGTCCACTCCCCCAGGGAGCTAGCTGCCTCCAAGAAGAGTTGTGCAGAGATGTGAGGAGAAGAGATGTTTTTGTTCCTCATGTATAATGTGTTGGTGTGGGGTTTTTTAAATTTTATTTATTTATTTTGAGAGAGAGAGAGAGAGAGACAGTGTGTGTGCATGTGAGTGGGGGAGGGGAAGAGAAAGAGCACATGCATGAGAGAGAGAGAGAGAGAGAGAGAGAGAGAGCTCTGTTAGCGCAGAGCCTAATGTGGGGCTCAATCGCACAAACCACGAGATCATGACCTGAGATGAAATCAAGAATCAGATGCTTAACTGACTGAGCCACCCAGGTGCCCAACTGTGTTCGTGTATTTGACCTGACATCCTCCAGAGACGATGTGGGAATCAGTCAGAGAGTGGGCATGTTGGGATCATCTCTATCACTTGCCCAGTCCTTCCTTCTCCCCCAGAGGATGAGACACACTCACTCAATAATGAATGGACATACACTTGGGAGAAGTTCCTGGCCTCCTTGCTGTAGGACCTCCTTCCTGATGGATTTGCTTCTTTTACTTCCCCTGTGTCCGATTTTGCACACAATATCTCCCAAGCCCTTAGGGAAGTTTGAGTCATTGACTACCCCTTTCTCCCATGTATTGCTAGTCTTTGCCTCTCTACTGTTTCTTTGTCCTCATATTCCACTCCTAAGCACACAAACTTGCTTGTTTTTTCTCTTATGTTTAAAAGAACACTTTCCTGGGGTGCCTGGGTGGCTCTGTTGGTTGAACGTCTGACTTCAGCTCAGGTCACGATCTCACAGTTTGGTTCGTGATTCAAGCCCCACATCAGGCTCACTGCTGTCGGCGCAGAGCCTGCTTTGGATCCTCTGTCCCCCTCTTTACCCTTCCCCCGCTCATTCTCTCTCTCTCTCTCTCTCTCTCTGTCTCTCAAAAATAAATAAACATTTAAAAAATAAAGGAACACTTTCTTATATCTGTAATAATTCTTCTCCCAGCCCACCTTCTATCCTACCATTATCATCTCTTTGCAGTTAGGGTGTTGAAGAATGGTCTAACTTTTTCATTGGCCTTTTCCATCTCCCATGACTTCCTTATTCCACTGTCATTTAGATTCTGTGCTTACCACTCTAGCGATATCATACTTGTTAACGTCAGCAATAACCTATGAGATGAGGAGCCAAGAAACTATTTTCCGTCCTTATATTACTTGTCAGATCTGCCGTACTGGACACCGTTGACTGTGTCCTCTTTCTAGGTATTGTCCTTGAAGCTTTTTTCTCGTATCTTCTCAGTTGTTCCTTCTTTTTTTTTATTAAAAAAAATTTTTTTTTTAGCGTTTACTTATTTTTGAGACAGAGAGAGACAGAGCACGAACGGGGGAGGGTCAGAGAGAGGGAGACACAGAATCTGAAACAGGCTCCAGGCTCTGAGCTGTCAGCACAGACCCTGACGCGGGGCTCGAACTCATGGACCGTGAGATCATGACCTGAGTCGAAGTCGGACGCTTAACTGACCGAGCCACCCAGGCGCCCCTCAGTTGTTCCTTCTTACTCTACCTCCTAGACTTTTTCTTCTCCATCTGCCCCTTAAATGGTGATGTTCTCTATGGTTTTGTCTGGTGCCTTATCTCATCTCAAGTTATTTATACGTTCTTCTCGGGAAAAGCTATCCACTTTAGGGCTTTACCTTTATTCATATATTCATTATTCCCAAGTCTTTATTTTTAGTTCAATTTAGTTTTCTGTCTGTATGAGTTTGCCCCAATTTATACGTTCTCCAGGCACCTCAAACTTAGTCTGTGTTCAACTACTTTAGTCATTTCTTCTTCACGTCTGCTCTCGCTTCTGTCTTCTCTCTCAGTGAATGACAGACATCTGGAAATCATTCTTTTCAAATCTTGCACTTAGCCCTTCTAATGGATGTGTACTGACACCTTCTAATTTAATTTATACTTCCCCGATGACTAATGATGTTAAGCTTCTTTTCAGGTGCTTTTTGGCCAGTCATATTTTGTGATATGTCAATTTACATATTTTGCCCATTTTTATTTGACTGTTTACCTTTTTATGATTGGGTTGTCAGAGCTCTTTGTATATTCTGGTTATAAATACTCTGTCATAAAGGCACACCATGAATATTTTCTTCCAGTGTCAAGCTTGTCTTTTTATTTTCTTAACTATGTTTTTGAAGCACCAAAGATTTGTGCCTTATCTACGAAATCTTTACCTACCCCAAGGTTGTAAAAGAGACTCTCCTCTTTTCTTCTGGAAGTTTTACAGTTTTAGTTGTTATGTTTGGGCCTTTGATATATACCAAGTTAATATTTGTGTCTGTGATAAGGGTCAAAGTTAATTTTTTTTTTAAATGAATACCCAGTGTTTCAGCACTATTTCTTGACAAGACTATTCTTTTCTCATGGAATTATCTCGGAAACTTGATCAAAAATCACTTGACCATAATGTGAGGATCTATTTCAAATTCTCTATTTGATTCTCTATCAAATTCTCACTGATTAAATGTCTATCTTTAACATTCCACACTCTCTTGATTACTATAGCTTTATATATGTATAAAATACATATATTGTCTATCTTTAACATATATATCTCTATCATATCTATCTCTAACATATATAAAATATATAATGTCTATCTTTAACATTCTACACTTGATTACTATAGCTTTATATTAAGTCTTGAAATCAAACCATAAACCTTCCAACTTTGATCTTTTTTGTAATTGTTTTAGCCATTATGAGTTCTTTACATTTCCGTATAAACCTCAGAATTAGTTCATCAATTTCTACAGAAAAGCCTGCTGGGATTTTGATTGAACTGAATTAAATCTTAGATCAGTTTTGGAATAATTGACATCTTAACATCTGTGTCTCCCAATCCATGCATGTGGTACCTCTTTCCATTTTTCTCAGGTTTTCTTTAATTTTTTTCTCAGCAATGTTTTATGGTTTTAAGTGTGTAGGTATTGCATACTTTTTTATTAAAAATTAAAAAAAAATTTATTCCTGAGCATTTCACACATTTTGATCTCTTTCAAATCATATTATTTTAAAGCTTATTTCCCAGTTGTTTGTTACTGGTTCTATTTTGTTTTTAATAGAGGGACACACTTTGCTAAGTACTAATGTTATTCTGTGTTAGTTTATAAATGATCGTGCATTTCTCCTCTCCTAGCCTGTAGGTGACTTTCCATAATCATGTTTTTATTCTCCTTATGTAGGCACTCAATAAAACCTGCACAATAAAAGTTTTCTGAATGAAGAGATCACTTTCAAGATCAAGTTCGTTTTGGTTTCGTTTTCAAAAGACCGTTAAAAAAGGCTCAGAATTTAAAACTCTGGGAATTCTCATAGCTTGAGCTAGATCTGAAAAGCAGGGTGAAGTGATTTGGCAATTACATGACTGATGTGAAAAATGTGGACATTTCTCTACTTGAGTGGCATCGAAATGATCTATTGTTCATCTTAACAAGATAAGTGTCAGATCACATCTGACTTGTGCTATCTCAGGAGAGAAGCCTAAAAAAGAGGAAAAGGAATGTTAACAATCGATTCGAAAGCCACAGCCTTGCACACAGATGTAAGGAGTAGGAGTTGATGTAGCTCAGGAGCATTATAGAAATTATAGAGCAATAGAATCTCAGGGTTGCAAGAAATCCTAGAGGCAGAAGGAACTGAAGACTTAGAGGTATATAGCTGGGTCAGATGAAAGTGTGTTCCATTCCAATCTTGAGTTTCCATGGTTGTTGAACGAGATTACAGATGTATCTTAATTTTAAAAAAGTCCCATCATCTAGAGAGAGGAGGAATTTCTCATCTTGGTGAGTAGTGCTGCCATCTATTTTGGGGGCTGGAAACCGGAAGCTTCAGCTCTGTCTAGGTGCCCCTCACCTCAATCCTCTTTGGGTGTTCTGGTTGAGGCGGTGTTTCTAAATAAAAACAGTCCATATTTTAAAACGAAAACCGATAACTAAAAATTAATTATCTTGATGTTAGATTCAGACTTTTTGCAGGAAAAGCAAGATTTCTGGCTTCTCCTGGAGAGAGGGATATGTGGAAAGCTTTGGCCTTGGTTCTGTAATGATTGGAGCTGCAACTGATTGGGGTAAGGAGGGGCTGCTCTCTTTATGTGCTCTCTCTAATTTTCCATAGTCTCCACCATCCCGACCCCCAATACTCTTTACTAATCTGATCTGCTTGGCCCCTAGAGTCGTGTGACTTTCCCAGCCCTGATGTCTGGGAATTCAAATGTGATGTGAGCATCATGCCCCGGTGACTCTATCTTTTCAGCATCTCCCGAATCCCTCACCTCCTCTTTCACCCCTTCCTCACTGCTTTTACCCGGGGCCCTCGCTGCTTCTCAGGTGGATCACTGCCACCCAGTTCACTAAGTGCCACATCGTGGTACTGTTCATCCAAAGACAGAAACAATGCAAGATGGCAGACTTCTTTCTGGGCAAAAGGCAAGAATGATATTTCGGGAGCAAAACGGAGCAGGGGTACATTTCCCTGAGGACCATGCTTGCATCCCTGGCACTTGAACCTCACCTGGGGAAGTGTTTCCTTACTAGAAGGAAAAGGAAAACAAAGGTCCTGAATGAGGCTTGCACTTTATTTTTATTCTCTTCGTGGGTTTCAATTTTGATTCTCTTTCACCAGTTTATTCCTGTCAGTCCGCAAGCCGTTTGCCCCACGGCAAGTTTACAATTTTGATAGTATAGCTTTTGAAATCTTTTAAGTAGATGTATTTGGGAGAAGGAGGCCAGACCTTTTAGTTTGGCATCTTTAACTACCTCCTGCCAGAGGAAGCGCTTGGTCAAAATCATCCGCGTTTGGAAAGTCTTCATTTGCAACATCAGTGATAATTATCTGCAGAATTCCAGAGCCAACATGGTCTGCCAGTCAAGCAGAGAGACCTCAAATATATCAACTCTTTCAAATACTTTAAAAGAGAGACACTTTTTTCTTTGACTCGTGAGAAGAAAAGTCTTAGCTGTTAGGGCATATACAGAATGGGGAACGTCGGAAGCGATGCTACGTGATTATAAACCTCAACGAAAGAATCAAAACCTCCCTCAGGAAAAGCTTCATGTGCTTGTCAAAAAGAAAACAAATTTAGAAGCTGAGAACATAAAAGTGCTTTACCTGTATGTAAACACATAGATGGATGTGGCCCGGGCTCATGGTCTAACCTCTGGACTTTAGAGCATGTGACTGCATCGATTGCCCTGAGGGGGTACCTTGAAATTCACACACACAAACCCCACACTCACACACAGCAAACACATATCACAGACAGATACACACACACTCCCCACACATACATATACACACCACACACACACACCGCAAATACTTCACTTGTCACACACACACACTTTTATTGGGCGCGCACACACATACACACACGCGCGCGCACGCGCATTTTGCTTTATCATTTAAAAACCAAGGAAAACACCTCTCATCATCAAACATTAGTATGTTAGAGAACAATGGTTTTTTTTCCAAGTCTCTTGAATTCCTTAAAAAGAAAGTGCAAATCAAGGAGATGAGCTCATCTCTGTGTCCTTCCCGGAAACTCATTTTTATTATGAGGAAGGACAGGCTCTATTTTTATTATAATGAAGAGAAGGCAAATTCTAAAGCTCCCTTTAAAATGTTAATATATGCCCTGCAGATGCAAGGTCTTGTTAGACATTTACTCTGTTTTGGGTTGGGGAAACCAATTGGTACTCTGTAGTGGGCAAATAAAAGCAAACAGGATGAAATCCTGTGGTGAGGAGGTTGAAACAAGGGTGGTTTAAAAGCGCGGCTCTGGGGCTGGCATCATCTGGATTCTCCTCCTGGCTCTGCTTCGCGTGGCCTTGACTGAATTCCTAACGTCTCCAAGCTTCATCTGCGGAGGCGCATCATTGTAGGACTTCATTCATAGGATTGTTGTAAAGATCCAAATGGAAACTGTTTACAGCAGGCCTGGAAACATAGTCAAGAGTAGATAGGTCTTTGTTAAGAAGCAGAATGATTATAAGCATTCTGTTAATAAGCAGAATGGAGCTGCGGAAGCTCCCCTGAGTCTGTCGGCACCCCCCCGCACCTGTCAGTTTTCTGTTCTAATTACAGGGCAGTGACCAGAAGAAGGGGGAAAAGAACTGAAAAAATATGACTATAGACAGGATAAGGCAGAGAGACTAGGGTGCATCAGGATCACGGGGTAGGACCTCATGACCCCTCACCCCTTCCCACCATACCACCTTCAAGTAGATCCTGCCAATCATGGTCTTAATGGGGGGGCCAGGTGGGCAATTCTATCCGTTACAATCTTCAAAGGTACAAATCGATCGGTTCTACCGTTTCTGCTTTTCATCAAAATAGCAGGCAACATTTAACTTCACGTGGCTCAAGTATCAGAAGCAGCTTTGAACACCACGTCTTTTCTTCCCCCGAATTCAGGGGCCATAAAAACTGGCCAGGAGGAGGCCTCAGATCTGGTTCTTTATAGTAGATGTTCCAAAATTGTGACCAGCAGTTGCAAATTGGCCCAGAGAGATGTTTCGTTCGGCCTATTTGATCCGTTTTAAAATTTTGAATTGGTGT